>NC_047658.1:78403567-78569564 GCF_011762505.2 Arvicanthis niloticus | reverse complement strand
CCCCCCCTAGAGCCCCCCCCCCCCCCCCCCCCCCCACCCCCCCCCCCCCCCCCCCCCCCCCCCCCCCCCCCCCCCCACCCCCCCCCCCCCCCCCCCCCCCCCCCCCCCCCCCCACCCCCACCCCCCCCCCACCCCCCCCCCCCCGCCCCCCCCCCCCCCCTCCCCCCCCCCACCCCCCCCCCGCCACCCCCCCCCCCACCCCCCCCCCCCCCCCCCCCCCCCCCCCCCCCCACCCACACCCCCCCCCCCCCCCCCCCCCCCCACCACCCCCCCACCCCCCCCCCCCCCCCCCACCCCCCCCCCCCCCCCCCCCCCCCCCCCCCCCCCACCCCCCCCCCCCCCCCCCCCCACACCCCCCCCCCCCCCCCCCCCCCCCCCCCCCCCCCACCCCCCCCCCCCCCCCCCACCCCCCCCCCCCCCCCCACCCCCCCCCCCCCCCCCCCCCACCCCCCCCCCCACCCCCCCCCCCCCCCCCACCCCCCCCCCCCCCCCCCCCCCCCCCCCCACCCCCCCCCCCCCCCCCCCCCCCCCCCCCCCCCCCCCCCCACCCCCCCCCCCCCCCCACCCCCCCCCCCCCCACCCCCACCCCCCCCCCCCCCCACCCCCCACCCCCCCCCCCCCCCCCCCACCCCCCCCCCCCCCCCCCCCCCCCCCCCCCCCCCCACCCCCCCCCCCCCCCCCCACCCCCCCCCCCCCCCCCCCCCCCCCCCCCCCCCCCCACCCCCCCCCCCCCCCCCCCCCCCCCCCACCCCCCCCCCCCCCCCCACCCCCCCCCCCCCCCCCCCCCCCCCCCCCCCCCCCCCCCCCCCCCCCCCCCCCCCCCCCCCCCCCCCCCCCCCCCCCCCCCCCCCCCCCACCCCCCCCCCCCCCCCCCCCCCCCCCCCCCCCCCCCCCCCCCCCCCCCCCCCCCCCCCCCCCCCCCCCCCCCCCCCCCCCCCCCCCCCCCCCCCCCCCCCCCCCCCCCCCCCCCCCCCCCCCCCCCCCCCCCCCCCCCCCCCCCCCCCCCCCCCCCCCCCCCCCCCCCCCCCCCCCCCCCCACCCCCCCCCCCCCCCCCCCCCCCCCCCCCACCCCCCCCCCCCCCCCCCCCCCCCCCCCCCCCCCCCCCCCCCCCCCCCCCCCCCCCCCCCCCCCCCCCCCCCCCCCCCCCCCCCCCCCCCCCCCCCCCCCCCCCCCCCCCCCCCCCCCCCCCCCCCCCCCACCCCCCCCCCCCCCCCCCCCCCCCCATCCCCCCCCCCCCCCCCCCCCCCCCCCCCCCCCCCCCCCCCCCCCCCCCCCCCCCCCCCCCCCCCCCCCCCACCCCCCCCCCCCCCCCCCCCCCCCCCCCCCCCCCCCCCCCCCCCCACCCCCCCCCCCCCCCCCCCCCCCCCCCCCCCCCCCCCCCCCCCCCCCCCCCCCCCCCCCCCCCCCCCCCCCCCCCCCCCCACCCCCCCCCCCCCCCCCCCCCCCCCCCCCCCCCCCCCCACCCCCCCCCCCCCCCCCCCCCCCCCCCCCCCCCCCCCCCCCCCCCCCCCCCCCCCCCCCCCCCCCCCCCCCCCCCCCCCCCCCCCCCCCCCCCCCCCCCCCCCCCCCCCCCCCCACCCCCCCCCCCCCCCCCCCCCCCCCCCCCCCCCCCCCCCCCCCCCCCCCCCCCCCCCCCCCCCCCCCCCCCCCCCCCCCCCCACCCCCCCCCCCCCCCCCCCACCCCCCCCCCCCCCCCCCCCCCCCCCCCCCCCCCCCCCCCCCCCCCCCCCCCCCCCCCCCCCCCCCCCCCCCCCCCCCCCCCCCCCCCCCCCCCCCCCCCCCCCCCCCCCCCCCCCCCCCCCCCCCCCCCCCCCCCCCCCCCCCCCCCCCCCCCCCCCCCCCCCCCCCCCCCCCCCCACCCCCCCCCCCCCCCCCCCCCCCCCCCCCCCCCCCCCCCCCCCCCCCCCCCCCCCCCCCCCCCCCCCCCCCCCCCCCCCCCCCCCCCCCCCCCCCCCCCCCCCCCCCCCCCCCCCCCCCCCCCCACCCCCCCCCCCCCCCCCACCCCCCCCCCCCCCCCCCCCCCCCCCCCCCCCCCCCCCCCCCCCCCCCACCCCCCCCCCCCCCCCCCCCCACCCCCCCCCCCCCCCCCCCCCCCCCCCCCCCCCCCCCCCCCCCCCCCCCCCCCCCCCCCCCCCCCCCCCCCCCCCCCCCCCCCCCCCCCCCCCCCCCCCCGCCCCCTGCCCCAGGGTCCCCACCAGTGCTATACTCTTCCCTGTCCCTGTCCCGGCCTTTCATCATGTCCACAACTCCTACTCTGCTTTTTCCTCCAAAGCATCCCTATAACGTCAGATTCACATACTAAATGAAGTCCAGAGCTTTGCATGGCGCATCTCGCCAAGGCGTTCTAGCCAGGCAGGGACACCAAAGCAAGCCTCTCACCAAGTCTCTCAGAAATGCCATGACAAGGGGCCACTCATGACCCCACTGAGGGCCAGGCCCTGGGTAGTGATGGTAAATCAGAAATAACTCCAGATTCCAGGGGCACAGTAGAACCCACAAAGATAGGCCTGGGAAAGTTGACAGATGTTTTAACATGCAACGTGGTCATGTCATGGAGTATTTTGGATCCCAGAGGAAGACACCTAATCCAGAACTGGGCATGCAAACACTAGAGCAACAGGGACAGATGGAGAGGGGGCCTTTTAGAATGGCAGACTTGCTGGGTCAATCCCTGAGGCACATTCATTCATTCCAAGGGCTCCTCCACCTCAAGATGAAAAGCAGACTCTTAAGTCTTGTGGTGGTGAGAGCCAGCAAGCATGGTTAACTGTGCATTCAGCATGCCATTGAGTGGGACAGATTCCTGCACTTCCACGGCCTCAGTTGCTCCGTGGCTTATCATGGTCACTGAACTCTTCCCCATGTGAAAGGGACCCTGGTGTAAGGAGGGGAGCTGCTGGAGAGCTGGCACATGCTCGTGCCTGATGCCAGAGATCCCAACCTATGTGGGGAGGAGAAGATGGAACAGCTGGCAATGGGGCATGCTGTTTGCTCACTCATCCTGGATTGTCTACAGAGAGTGTGGGGGAATAGAGGGTGGAGGCCCCTTACTCTATGGGCATGGCCAGGTGAGGCAGCCTGACTAGAAGCATACAGCTTTCCCCACACCCAGAAATCCATCAGCTGCACAGACTTGCGACCCCTCCCTCCCTCCTTTGTCTAGGTCCTTCTTTTTTGCTGTTTGTCCTCCTTTTCCAGACTGACAAAGACAGACCCCATTTGTCTCAACAGTATTCTCCTGGCCTCACCACACTCACCCCAGACCTTCCCAGGAGCTGTCTTTCTTCCCAAAAGACCCCAGTTGTCAGAGTGAAGCACATTTCTTACGGCCACTTATTTGTTTGTTTGTCTGTTTATTATTTATTTGTAATAAATACATAATGCATAGGGAATATGTAATGCATGCTTATATGTATGCACATGTGAGGTATGTATGCACATGTATGTACATGTGTGTGTAGAGGCCAGAGGTCAACAGCAATTGTTCTCCTTAATAGATCTCCACCTTAGTTTTTGAGACTGGGTCTCTCCCTGAACCTGGAGCTACCAATTCAGCTAGACTGGCTGGCCATCAAAGCCAGGAGCCTCCTGTCTCCACCTTTGCAGAGCTGTGACTGTAGGCGCACAGGATCGTGCCCAGCTTCTTTATGTGGGTGCTAAGGATCAAACCCAGGTCCTCATGCTTGCATAGCAGGCACTTAAACAGGCACCGTCTCCCCGGCCCCTCTTTACTGCCTTTTACATTTGCAGTCTCTACTCATCATTATGAAAACAGATGAATTGGGTGCCTTCAATAAAGCTTTGTCAGTAACTCTGAATCAATAAAAGGGGGGGTATGCACTCTGATTTAGTAAGCTTCATAAAACAAAATAACTCAGCGGCACTTCAGCTATGCTACACTCAGTCCATAGCAATACCCATTTATCAACTTACTCAAAACATTCTCAGGGAGGCAGCTGTTCTAAATAGCCAATTCTTCCCTAAGTCTGTCCCCTTTTTATCCTGACTATTTAAAAAAATGCACAAGGCATTCTCCAATGAAATCCCTAAATCCTGGGTTCTAGTCAGAACACATAGGACATTTTTGAAATTCTCCCTGGATAGGTCATCCACATGTTACCCAGTCACAGTCTTAAAGACATCGTGTCCCTAGCTGTCTAGGCTTCAAATCCCCGTGTTTACTTTTCATAGCCATTGTCTCCTCCCTCAGTGCTGACTGCCAACAAACCAGGAGACAGGCTCAGACCCACCAAAATGAAATCCTTATTTTCCTGTTCAAGTCTGCCATAGTACTGAAAAGTAAGGTATACATGCTTATTAGAACATGTCCTAAAATAAGGAGACAAAAGAGGTGGATCTATACACAAAGGTCAAAGGCATTGGTTTTTTTCTGAGAATTATCACAAAGTTCGAAGCCTGGGCATTGTGGTACATCTCTGTAATCCCAGGACTCAAAGGGCTGAGAGATAGAAGAGCCATGAACCCAAAGCCAGTGTGGCGTGTGTGTGTGTACATACACATACATATACCTATATATAGGCATATATATATATATATATATATATATATATATATCATATATATTATGTATTCTCATATGTATCTTATATGATTATATTGCTTATGTACATATATAGATGTAGACACACACATAATTAAAGATAGTCTTTGTTGTGTTTTCCTGTAATCCCAGTAAGGGAAGGCTCAGGTAGAAGTATTGTCATGAGTTTGAAGTAAGCCTGGGCTGCATAATTAGTTAGTAGCAGACCAGCTAGGCATAAAACAACAAAGCCCTGTCTCAATAAACTCAATTAATTAAATTGAAATTGAAAAATAATAATATATTCTCAAACTGACCATGATATTGATGACATATGAGTAAATACCCTGAAACCTAGTGAACTGTACGCACTGTGAGCTGGATAGCTTGTATGGGACATGAATGATCTCCATACAGTTTAAAATAAAAAGGAGTGGGAAAGGCAGAAAGAGAGATGAGAGAGATGGAGGCCCTCTGGCATGTGCATGCGTTGCTCAGAAAATTTTCCATGTTGTCTCAAAGTTGGCTGAGTCCCAGCACACGGGCTGTAGGAGGTGAACTCTGCTGGTGTCAGGGTCAGATAAGGTAAAGAATGAAACGGGGGTCAGTGCTTCAGCTGATGCTAGGTCTGACCAAGCACTGTATTTTTCTTACATGTCTTAAACATGGTAAACTTTGGGGAAAAGTTTCCACGTGACAACAAAATTTCATGGATGGATATATCAAAAAAACCCTTGCAACTCTATAGCAAAGCACTTGTGACCTTTAGCTTAGGAATGAGTTCTACTGACTGATAAACAACGCTCAGGAATCTGGACCAAGGGATGGAAGAGTTTGTAATAAGCATACAACTGGGTTCTATTATTAGAGAATGCCAAGTGTGCGGAACCTCTTTCATAAGGATGGGTTCTAGTCACTGAGCAACAAGGTTTGGAATTGGGACCCAAACGATGCTCAGGATTTGGGGGATTCAGGTGAAGCCTGGTCCATACAGTAGCAAAAGATCACTAGGTTGTTAGATAGCATCCACTCCAGCCTTCTGGGTGAAAAGGCTTCAGTCATTTTCTGTATGTGTAACAATTCTGGTTCTTCTAATCGTTTCTGTAAGCTGTGCCTTCCGCATACTAGGAAGCTCATGTGAGTCTCAAAGAGGTCACAAGACCCCCTGGCAACTCCAGAGCACTCTAGCCTGAGCTTGCCTCCACACTTCACTTTCTGACATAGCTCATCCACCCACTTGCCGAGTCCTAGCAGAAACCTAGCTATTGTCAGAGGCAGAGGGTCCTCAGTGAGTGGTCCTGCCGGTTACAGATCTGGCCCTGACCTACAAAATTAGCAGCCTTGAGTTGGTCCCCAGCTCTACTAGGGTAGAGTCTGAACCCAGCCCTGTCCCAAGAGCTTGGCACTCCTGCATGGCAGGCTACCAGGTGGCAGGTGCTCATCTTTCCTGCTCACAGCTCAGCTTCTGGCTTGTGCCTCCGTACTAAATTTAAAAAGAGTTGTGGGTGTTTTGTTTTGTGTAAAGAAGAGGAGCAGGCATGGTGTCATAAGAAGAGCCTTCAAGCACCACGGGCATTCAGAACATCCAGAGTGTAAGGCAGGGGTGTGCCCCAAACTAGAAGCCCCATTTTGTGTCACAGTTGGAAACACAGACTCATAGACTGGGAATCCGGAGGCCTGCTGTTGCTTTCAGGCTTTGTGTCCCCAAGGATCCCTGTCACCATTTACTTCAGAATACCAGGAGAGATCACAGGTGGACATGGATGAGGAGCTGGAAGTGTTGCTATCTGAATGGCTACATAAAGGCACCTCTAGTGAGCAGTGAAGAGACAATTCTCGTGTGAGCACACTCAGCCCCAGGTGGCCCTGGGACATCTGACCGACAGTCAGTGGGCCAGGTTTCCTTCAGAAATGAAGCCATGGCTGGCTTTCCTCCACAGTTCACTCAGAAGCAGCGACAGTTACATCTCAGGGAACAGTATCGGGTGTCACTTCAGAGGGTGGGACAATGGTTAAAGTGTGGCATCACAGGACATTACTTACTGTGTCCTAATATAAGTTGACTCAACTCCCAAGACCTCTTCTTGCCTAGTCAGCCAAGTTGGGGCACCGAGAGCACCCACTCTGTTGTTAATATGAGGAGGAAGAAAGGAATGCAAACCAGGAAGCCAAGGAAGTGCTCACCGTCAGCACTGTGCTATTGCTGCTCACCTCAGCAGCAGGAAGCCTGGTGGCAACATTTACAAGGTGAACTATGACCTAGACATGTCCTGAGCTTTTTACATATGCCAATTCTCTCACTCTTCAAAATGCCCCATAAAGACTGGCCATTAACATCCCCACTTCAGATGAGGGAGAAGCTAGGGCCCAGAGAGGTTTCTTATTTTGCCCAAAGCCACAGAGCATGCTAGTGGGTGGCAGGACCCGGATGTCCCGGATACACTGGCAACGTGGAGGTGGGATACCTTTCCTCTGCTGACACCCATAGATCTCCAGTGTGGTTAAGGCCTAGGCTGGACCCTGGGAGGCAGTGAGAGACAGATAGATACAAACTTCCCTAGACAGAAGTCAGGGAGTCAGATGGATACAAACCAGGAAACTTCACCTAGCATCAAGAGGCCAAATGCATTTCTGGGGTTTGCAGCCGACTCTCCTGAGACCATGGAGTGCTATTTGGATTAAGAGTAACAAAGCTTCCATTTTTCCCTGGGCCTGGGCTCTGATGGGAAAGTACAGGCTCCCTCCTCAGATGTCTATGGAAACTTGCCTTAGACACTTATTATTCCTGGTAATACCAAATGCCAGGGGCTCCTGCTTTCATTATGAAGGCCCAGAATGCCCCATTCACAGTGCATAGAAGGCCCTGCAGAGCATTCAGCCCCCGAGGCCAGCCTTTGCTATGCCAGACAAGGGACGCCATAGTCTGCATCCTTTCACTCCCAGGATGAACACAGCGCTAGGTCTGGGGCCACCTACCTCCAAACACAAGGATGGCACTCAGTGGCTAGTGATGGCCCTTCCTTCAGGGGCTTCAGGCCCATCTGAAGAAAGCAGAAACTGAGCTTACAGATGGCCAAGCTCTGCCCCTGCCTCTTTATACAAGTACCAACTTCATCCATCCAAGGAAATGCCAAAATCCTATCCTGCCAAGAAAAAAGGCAGGCGGGGCCTCTGCGTGAGGGATATGGCTCAGTCTCAACTGGTAGAAGGCTTGCCTCGAATGAATAAAACCCTCGTCCATGCCCTCTCCTCTCTTTTCCAAGGTACCAGTTGGCTTCTGAACTAGGTTGGGCCAATGGCAGAGACTGTGAGAACCCAGAAGGTCCAGGAAGAGTAAAGCTAGGGACAGAATCCTGCCCTTCATCTCAGCCCCAAAAGCAGCCAGGTGACCCCAGCCACACCACATCATTCTATTGTCTGTGTCACCTAGAGGTGGCAACTGTCTCCTACTTCCTGACATCTCCGGGAAACCTCTCCTCGGTTTGCCGCCTCAGCTCTCTGTGAGCCATGTAACCAACTCCTCACGTTAAAATCCTAAATCCAGTACTTGGGTCATTTCTATTTTCTGGTTAGACTCAGACTGGCCCAGTCCTTATCATAACTTGCCATTCCTTGATCAATTTGTACAGTTACTTAATTCTTGTCCCCACCCAGTGTAAGCTCCATGCAGTGGGAACTTTATCTATAGTATTCATTGTGATAGCTTCAGTCCCAGGGCAGAGCTCAGCAAACAGTGAGGCACATCAAAAAAAAAAAAAAAAAAAAAAAAAAAATGAAGCCAAGTAAAGCTGGTGCTTTACCTAAATCCTCAGATTCCTGAAGAGGGAAATGCTCTGAGGGATGGTATATGTTTGCCACCACAGCAGCAGGGCAGTCCGGGAGACAGTGCAGTCGGTAAAGTGCCTACTGCACAATCAGGAAGTCCTGACCTCTGTCCCCAGGACCAGGAAAACAGCTGGGCCTGATATTGTGTTTATAATCCCATTACCTGGAAGGCAGAGACAGGCAGGTTCCTGGAGGTCACTGGTCAGCCAGGCTAACTTAATCAGAGAGCCCCAGGTCCCAGTAAGGGACCCCCCAAAATGAGATGGGGGCTGGAGAGATGGTCTAAGCAGTTAAAAATCTTGCATTGCTTTTCCAAAGACCTTGGCTCAAGTAGTTCACAACCACCTGTAGCTCCAGATCCAAGGGAGCCAATGACTTCTTCTGTTCTTCTCAACACAGTACACACACACACACACACACACACAGAGAGAGAGAGAGAGAGAGAGAGAGAGAGAGAGAGACAGAGACAGAGAGAGAGAGAGAGGACAGAGAGAGAGAGACAGAGAGAGAGAGAGACAGAGAGAGAGAGAGAGACAGAGAGAGAGAGAGAGACAGAGAGAGAGAGAGAGAGAGAGAGAGAGAATATATAGATGTTGGGGCTGAAGAAATGGCTCAGCAGTTCAAAGTGCACACTACTCTTCCAAAGGATGCAAGCTCCCTCCAAGAGCTCACAGCTGCCAGGGGATCATTCAGGGTCCTTGAGCATCTGCACTGATACATGTACATACCTACACATAGTCACACATGTCTACACTTAATTTAAAATGAAAGGAAAATAAATACTTCAAAACAAGGTAGACAGCTTCTGAGGACTAACACCCGGCTTTACTTTTGGCCTCCACATTTAGGTACACACATGTGCATGTGCACCCCCCCACACACACATGCTTACATGCACATGGATGTGCACAAACACACACACACACAAACAGCAGAACCCTGGGTTTTGATCTTTTCAAGCAGGCAAAGGCAGCAAGGTACCCTTCAGTAAACACTTAGTGAGCTAAGTGGCCTTGCTTAAAACAAGCATGGAAGACCTGGGACCGTGTCAGCTTCCTCAGGTCTCACAACTCTACACACATGAAAGCTGGTCATGGGAACAAACCTTTTTGCTGTCTCCACAGACTTCTGCTCTGCCAGCTCCTTCTGTAGCTCCCTCTCCTTGGCTTCCTTCTGTCCGATGGGACAGTCTTCGGGGACAGTAAACAGGGACATAACATCTTTGCTGTCCTCTTCTCGGAGCACCTTAGCAAACACCTTCTCCGCCAGTAGCCGGACTTGTTCGTCCAAATCGGACATGTTCAACTTGGGGAATTGGCGAGGCATCTCGGCTGACAAAGAAAGAACAAATGTGAGCCTTCCTGGCTTTGTGGATGTCCTGAATCCCCAGGGTAAGGAACAAAAGGCCCATGACCTGAGGCCTGGTCCTTGGTCAGCTGTGGATGTGGTGATGGATTCCCAGAGCAAGCCCAGGAGACCAGATTTCACAATTAGCTTAGTAACTGGGTGTGAGGCGCACAGGCGGCTCACATTTCATAAGCAGCGAACGCTCAGAAGTCAAAGAACGAACTGATCATCGAGGCGCTTCCGCTTCTCCAGCCTGGGGGGATGGGCAGCCTCAACCTCCTAACTTAAAAATTGAGATGGTCAGGAGAGGGCTCAGAACAACCCTTCTCCAAACTTCTGAGAGGCCAATAGCACCCCACCCACCACCCCCACAGTTCATCGTGCTCCTCCAAGAGGGACGGTCCACCTCAGATCTAACCATGAGCTTTGGCCCAACGAGAGAACATCAGAGCCTTGGGAAATCCAGGAGCATCCTTCATGCAAGAAATGAGACTTTGTGCTGAAGAGCAGAACTTAGAAACCACAATCCTAAGGTCCCTTCCACCCTTCCAGAGCTGTCTAAAAGGACATAGCATATACATTAAGGGCTTTGGACAGTAACAATCTTAGCTGAAAACACACACTCTCTATAAAGCTCTCCTGATCCTTCTGCCTTTACATGGAAGGTTCTAATCACCCACTGGCCCCCTCCCTTCCTTCCTCCTCCCTGTCCTGATCACATACTGAGTGAATACACCTTGTCCACAGTCCGATGTCTTCTGCAGGAGTGGGGCAAGGCTGAGGTGGGGATCCTCCCCCCCCCCACACACACACACACTCAGTACCAGTTCCTTTAAGGCTGTTTCAAGAGACAGTGGTTTTGCTGGCCTGGGTAGATGAAGAAGGTAGGATGGGCCTTGCTGTTGTCTGTCAAGGACAGAAAGCAATTACAGGAGCAGGGCATTAGGCCATCTTGGATCAGTCACTCTTAGGCCTCAAAATTTTTTCATCCATGGGATCAAAGGACAGTGTAAATGGTCTCTAAGGCCCTCTTGTTGTAAGTGGCATAATTCTAGGTGATAGAGACATTTCCTGTGCCAGAGGTTCAGAGTACTGGCTTCTTTGTGGCGTGTGGGGCTAATTCATGACACACACAGGAAGGGGAAAACCAGGTTGGTAATGGGTAGTCAGAGCTCTGGTCTGTGGTCTTGACTCTGAAACAAATTCTCTCCCTCCCCCACACCCCAGAGATGTGCCTTTCTTGGGCTTCTCACTCTAAGGAGGACAAGAGGGAAAGGATGAGAAAAGACCACCTCAATGCCCAACCAAGTCGGTCCAGGGAGCAAAGAGAGAGGGACAGCACTCAACCAGGAACAAGCAGAAGCCTCAACCCCACAGGGAGGGAGAGGAGCAAAGCTGGCTGTGTAGGAGGCTGGGTGCTGTCAGAACAGAGGCTCAGGAGGAAGGTGACAGGAGAAGGGGTCAGGATGGTACAGAGAACCAGACTCCGAAGGTAAATGGGAACAGTATGAGACCCTGTCCCCAGTTCCCAGTCCACTGGTCCAGTGTCATCATTTCTTAGTAGACACAGACAGACCAGGGCAAAGAGCAGCAGATGCAGGACTGTCGGACCAAGCGAGCCTTCCTTAAATTACTAAGAAAATAATATGAACCAAGGAAAAGTTGTGGAGATATTTATCTGCATTGTTTATACAAAGACCTTTTAAATGTCAAAATTAGACACATACTTGAGAAAGTCTGCTAAGAAGCAAACAGTAGGGGGATGGTGTAGCCATAGTTTTAAAATTATGTGAAATAATAGATAACAAAGAATTAATACATGCTGGGCGATAGTGGCACATGTCTTTAATTCTAGTGCTTGGGAGTCAGAGACAGGCAGATCTCTGTGAGTGAGTTTGAGGCCAGCTTGGTCTACAGAGAGAGTTCTAGGACAGCCAGGGCTACACACACGAAAACCCTGCCTTGAAAAAAAAAAACAAAACAAAACAAAAAAAAAACAAAAACAAAACAAAAAAAAACAAATGAGCACAGAATTAACACACAAAGCTGTGGTGTGCTTTGATTACACTGATACAAAAAAGCATCCCCTATGATCACGGCCATGGGAATGGTACACACTCAAAATGACCATGTGGCAGGGATAACTGTTTTGATTTGTGTTGCTTTGGTTTTGTTAAGACAGAATCTTGCTATGTAGTCCAAACTAACCTGATATTCATTCTAGTCCAAGCTGACCTTAAATTCACAGCAACCCTCCTGCCTCAGCTTCCTGAGTCCTGAGATTATAGTGTAGAAACTGCTATACCCACCTGGGGTTTCTTATTTTAATAATTAATGCTACTCTAATTTCATTTTCTATTTTCATTTTGGTTTTTGAGACCTTTGAGCCAGGGTCTTACTTTGTAGCCTTGGCTGGCCTGGAGTTCACTCTGTAGACCAGGCTGGCCCATTCACAGAGATCTGCCTGCCTCTGCCTCCTGAGTGCTGGATCAAAGATGTGTTCCACCATGCCTGGTTAATTTCATTTTTAAAATACTAAAATATTAGACATAAAATGAATGGGCTTAAAACATAATGAGAAGAAATTAAGTCAAATTTTTCCTCCAGGGTTTGACTGTCGGACCCTCTCCTGCCTAACCCCCAAAGAAAGCTCCCTGCTCAGAGGGACCCATTCTGCATGGAAGCCACCCCTTCCACCCAGTATACCCTGAGCCAGACACACAACTCTGGATGCTCTCAGGAAGGGGCATTTGGGGCAGCCCTTACGTCTGAGGCTTCTTAACCCACAGCCCACCATCTCTGTCCCTGAAGCACTGCTTTCTTATTCAAGTCAACCAAGCTTGCTCGTCATAGCCCATCTTCTTTATACACGACCCTCCCCCTTTTCCTTAGCTTGAGCCTGCCTTCCTCAAACTGGGCCCCATGAGAAGTTGATGCATGTTCCTGGTTAAGCAGAGACTGAGAGAAATGATGGAGACACTGCACCACTCCCCCTCCCCCCAAGGCTCATGAGAGACTCCAGGGTCATAGAATAGTGCTTCCCAGGAGGACTCTTTTCCCCTTTTAAATTTTTCTCAGTGTAAGTTCATTGTATGAAATAATAGGTTTTATTTTGTCATTTTCATACATGTACAGGATGTACTTTGGTCATTTTTCATACACACACACAGACACACACACACACATTGTCTCTTCCCTCCTACCCTCACCCCCCATAAGACCCTTTTCTGGGAGGCCTTTCCAGGATTTCATGTGGTCCCAGTCATGCAAATGGACCTCAGTGGGCCTCCCAGTGCACCTCTGCTGCCTTCTGACCATCCTACACAGACACTCTTCCATCCCTCCCCTCTCAAGCCACTTGCACCTGCCAGGCCAGTCTTGCCAGGGAAAGCCTACTCTGCAGATGCCAAGCAGAGTTCAGCTCCAGCTGCCCCATCATGCCTGGCTTTCAACCTTTTGCCAACTGAAGCCAGCAGACTCATAAGGCTTAACTGTGAACTGGCCAGCATCAGTCAGCTAAAGATAACAGCTTATCTTCTTACACACAACACCCTCTAGTGATCGTGAACAAATTGTTATAGAGTTAGAAAGAGCTAAAATGCCACCAATTTCGACAAACAACAACTTTGCACAGCATTACGGCTCCTCCAGAAAGGAAACCCAACGCCACTAACATCCTGCCTTACTACACTAACAAACCTGTTTCCCTTCTCCTGCCAGAACCGCGATGCAGAACCCATGGCACAGACCTGAGCCTGGCGTCTCCATAAATGATCCTGAGGATGCCACACAGACGTGCTGCCTGGGAGCTGAGTCAGAGCAGGAGCAGCTAGCTGAGTCCTCCCTGCTGCGGCTGGGGTGGGAGGTCTCTGCTTTGCATGTCTGTGAGCAGGGAAAGTCTGGGCTGGAAAGTCTCCTGTGAATACGAAACGCAAGTGGAAAATTTCCAAAATGCCCTAAAGGCCTCAGGTACTGCCAGTTATCCAAGGCAAAATGGATGTAGGATCCTGAACACCACGTCCTGGCCCAGCTCCCAGCCTTCACCAGAAGAAATGAAAGCAGCCAGCACCGCTGCCCTCCTGGGCAACCACACAAGATAAGCTGCCCTTCCTCCAACGCCCAGGCTCCTCGGAAAGCTGAGGAGGGACGGTGATAGCATCAGTTTGCCTGCTTCCGGTATGAACCCCACTTTAGGATTGATGGGACCATAGGTCTCACCTCATCAAGGGGATTTATCTACAGTAGGGACTGCTCTGCACCTTCTCAGAAGCCCCCTCATGCAAAACAACCCTCCTGAAGGTTCCCCACAAGTCACCAAGGAACCTGGAGCCCCAACACTACCTCCTCCTTTCTCTCCTCCCTCTCCCAACCCCCCAACCCCCTCACCCCCCCACCCCCACAAAAAAGAGGAAAGGACTTTGAAGTGCTTCCTCCTTGTCTAGGAAGAAACAGAACCCAGAATAAGGGGTGGCCTCAGCATAGAAGCAGGCAGCCCAAGGGCGGGCAGCTGAGATGAAAAGTCTTTCCCTACTCTCCCTTTCTTCCCTAAAAGAAGGGTGATGGTGCAATGTCCATCACTCAGAGGCAGAGACAAGTGAATCTCTGAGTTTGAGGCCAGCCTGGTCTACAGAGAGAGTTCCAGAACAGCCAGGGCTACACAGAGAAACCATGACTCAAAAAAAAAAAAAAAAAGATGAAAAAAGGTACATACACACATACACACACACACTTGAGTGCACACGAATGTACAGATACCACACTCACAGACAGGACAGACGTACCCCATACCTGGCCTACCCAAGCTCACCCCTACCCTCCCCTTCTTGCCACTACTCACAGTGACTTCCCAGAGTGTACCCTGGATTCTGTCCCTGTGCTTTCTGAAGTGGCCACAGAGGACAATACAGACACAAAGCTCGGCCCCTTAGGAGAATGGGGAGATCTTGGGGAGACACGCAGCCTTCCAGGGACTTCAACAAACTGTGTGGCTCTAGGAAATTCCCCTGAGTGAGATGGCTATTTCTATAGTGCTGTTGAAATCCTGAGGAGAGGAGTCCAGAAAAGACAGGTCAGTTGTTTACCAGGAGGCTAGCTGTAGCCCTGGCTTGGACCTGAGTCACCTCCTCGTGCCCAATCAACAGGCTATGCCTCGCTGTGCCCACACTGTTACTCCTGTGAGCCCAGAGCAGGATTATAGGGCTGACATGTGACCCACTGCTGGGCTTCAGCAACCCCGAGATTACAGTCCACCTGTCCACACAACTGTCTCATAAACAGTACAGTCAGCAAGCTACACACAAGGAGGGCAATGTTTATTCATTAAATAATTCAAAATGCTTATAGCATGGGAGAAGGGGAAGCCAAGCCCTTAAAATTGTTCTGTCAAGGAGCTGAAGAGATGGTTCAATGAATATGAGCGATTCTTGTTCTTCCAGAGGACCTGAGTTCACCCCCAGTATGTATATTAAGCAACCACTTATAACTCTGATACCCTTTCTGGCCTTTGGAGACACACACACAAATTTGTTCTGTCAAAAGACAAGTAGAACAAGTCATTCTCGCTCCTGGCATTTTAGGATGGGAATGTTATGTGGGGGAAGTGATCAGAGCATCCTGGACCATGGCTCTAAGTCCAACACATTCAGGTAATTTTATTCTCCAACTTTAATAGGATTCTAGACGGCCTTGGTCTAAACAAAGTGCAGTCTGTAGACTCCAAAAGGGAAGATCTGAAAACACTGTTTTCTCTTATAGGGATTTCCACAGTTTCTATTAGCATAGTCATGTGAGAAGTCCTTCAGTAAAGACAGCTACTTAGCACACTTCACTGGCAATCCCATCATGGGAAAAAACACCTATTAATATCCCATGGCATCAGAGCTGGGAAACGCCTTCCATTCGGTCTGCAGTTTCCAATCTAGAGAAACCTGCCATCCTGAGGACAAGCTGAAGGTGTGAGGCCAACTCCACCAGGTCTAGATAGAGATCAAGGCAGCTCTGCTCTGATGACAAGGGAGGAACAATGGCTGAGGGCCCTGTAGAGCTAAATGAACAGGGACAGCTCTGTCTCAGGAGGACCAGTGATGTTCAGAACCTCACAGTTTACCTTGAGACTGGCATATTGCTGTTCCCTGTGGCCTGTATGCCTCACTGGACTGAGAAGTACTCATCCCATGCTTAAAACCTCAGTTCTGTGTGTGTGTGTGGGGGGGGGGTTATTGTGTGGTGCCTGTGTGTGTGCATGTGCACTCACTTGAACATATGGAGGCCAGAGGTTGATGTAGTATCCTCAGTTGCTCTCCACCTTATCTTTCTAAGACAAGGTCTCTTTACTAAGCTAGTCACTGTTCAGCTAGTCTGGCCAGGAGGCCCCAGGATCAGCCTGTCTTGTCCACTTAGTGCTGGGGTTCCCAGTGAACACTGACACACCTACTTCCTATGTGAGTTCTAAGACTCTGAACTCCTCAACCTTGAGCAGCAAACACTTTATCCACTGAGCCATCTCCCCAGCTTCCTCACGTCCTTCCCGAACCCTCCTGAGTGGATTTCAGGATGACCTATGATAACAAGACCTGAGGCCTGCATCTCCTACTCCAGAGACCAGGGCATGTTAATTTTTATCACTTAATTGTTGCTGCGTGGCATCAAAAGCTGGAATCAAATTATGTCTTATCATGAAACACACCACTCTGCTCTCTCAAGGCAAGACACAGGCTTGCCCAGAGGGCCCTGCTTCCTTCTCGTTTCTGAGATGTGTCTGACAACAGTAAGGTACCTGGTAAATATCACTTCCACACACGTCACCTATCTCATTTGTGATTACATCCCAATGCTAAGTACTCATCCACATGTACACGTACACACACACACACACACACACTCGTTGAATAGATGTTTACATAAGACAACAGAGAAGTGAATGGTCTAAGCAGAAGCCATCTCCCTGTGGTGACCTCAAGAGTCAGCCATGTGTATGGTTAAGCACATAGACTCAAGCCAGATTACCTGGCTTTGAATCCTGTTCCACCACTTGTTTATATGGCCTTGGGCAGACGGTGAAACTTTCCGTGGCTTTTTATTCCCTATAAAAGAAGAGTAATGGAAATACCAATGCTATGAGATGCCAAGATTAGTCAGGCAGCACATGAGAGTTGTTTAGACTCATCCCTAGCTCAGCATATGCCCTTTGTAGGTATTATCTGTCAGCATCCTATCTTCTTCATCATCCTGTCATCAGATACAAGAGAGTCCAGCAGGGAAAACAAATGTGATGTTTCATCCAGACACTGACTCCTTTTATTTGACACTTATCAAATGCCATGGTAGAGCTGGTACTCTCCCAAGTTCCTACGTGGTACAGGGTATCAGAAGCCATATTTAAATGTGAAGCCAGATCAGGAAGGAGAAAAGTCATCTCTATCACTGCTACTTCTTAGTGACTGTGTACACCTGGAATCCAGCCATCAGTCAGCATGTACCCTCATCAGCTCCTCATACTGTGTATTAAAAGACAAGGCCATTGTTTCTTCTCCTAGAACTGCAGTCAGCATGTGGAGGAAATAGATTAATGTACCAGGCAGTAGAAACAGGCCACTGAACTGCTTTGTGAGAGAAAAGTATATTCCAACTTAATTCTAAGCCTATATTTCACTTACCCAAGAAAATGCCAATTTCTGGGATTGACTCAGTGGCCATCAAGCAAGAATAAGAACAGAAAAAGCAAACCTTTTATCTCAAAGAACTCGATGCTTGTGAGAGCCAGTCCACCTGTATCTGGGATTTCAGGTCTGAGGCTTGGCTAAGGATGGATAGGCCTAAAATGTCAGAGTCTCAAACCAACCCACTTAGAGAGGACCAGGTACTACCAGCCTCTTCAGAGCAAGACAAGTCCCTCCAAGTTGCAACCTGGACAGGCCGACTCTCCAATCTGCAGTCAACACTTCCCCGGGTGATGATGGAGTTGGACCAGACAGAGACTGTCTGCCTGGCTCAGTGGTTCCACTGACTCTTTGTATCTAGGGGAAGCAATTCTTCTTAAAGGGTCCCCGCTCAGCCCACAACTGCTCAGGACCATGCTGGGCCAACTGCTGTCAGCTTTACTCCAGTAACGTTGCTTATTTCTCAGCAAGAAGCTTCCAGCCACATACAGTTCGGGGACACTCCCCTTAGAAAATATCTACTATGGGGCCTTTCAATCTTACATCACAGGCCTCTGCCAGCCTAGACCAGCCATTAGCAGATCTGCTCTTAAAGCAGCTGCAGGAAGTTCAAGGGCGGAACCAACTTACTAAAGCCCAAGGCTGTACTCCACCTGGTGACTTGCCCAGTGACATTGGACATAAGAAAGGGGGTCTCAAACGGACTCGGCATCCCGTCCATACCTCTGCCTCCACCTAGAAGTTCACCCCAGCCCAACACATCCAGTGAGGCTCAGGCACCTAGAAACTTGACCAGGAGCTCAAAAGCCAGCATGCCCAGGTTCCTTTAATTTCCCTAAATCTTGAGAATCTTCTCTAAACCAGGAACCAGAGATGCTGCAGGTTCACCGGAGGCCTCTGGAGCCCAGGCCACCTCTGGGTAGGGAAAGGCAGCACGGGGCGAGGGAACAGGCTCTGTGGGTGGGAGCTGCGGGGGTTTGGGTCTCTGAGCACAGAGGGGACTGGACGCCGAGTGCCCGCCCAAGGTCAGCGGCGCAGCATCGCGCGCACTCACCGGGTTCGGAGGGCAGGGCCATGGGGGGCGGCTGCCGGACTGGAGCGCAGGTGCCGCGCCAGGCAGGGCGCACAGGGCAGCCGCAGCAGCACGCTGACGCCTGCGCGGCCCGGTACGCGGAGCTGGACCGGACCAGGCCGCGCTAGCAGCCGGTGCCCGCCCCGCAGGAGCCCGCGGCTGGTGGGGACCGAGCTGAGCGCGGTGCGGCAGGACCGGGTGGCCGGGCAGAGAGCCTGCGCAGCGGGATCGCGCACTACCTGGAGGACCCGCAGCCACCCGAGGCGCTGGGCCGCGCTGCCAGCAGGAAACCTAAGCACCCGGGCGCGCTGGCCTCCCTGTCCTCGGCCGGAAGCTCCACCCGGGCTCCGCGGGGCCGCGACACAGTCCGGGGTCAGACGCCAGCCGGGATACCCGCTCTGAGCCTCCCTACCACCAACCCAGCTTTAACGCCGCCGCGCCCCAAAGTGTTTGCCCACCTCCTCCTCCCCTCCCCACCAGGACTTTTCCCCAAAAGGAGATTCTAGAGGCTTGATCCCCTCCAGGACACTTACTCTTAGTAGCTAAACCGGCCAGCAAGCGTTGTTTTTTTTCCAGGTGTTGGACCGGTTCCTTGAATCACCTTCCCGCCCCTCCCAACACACACGAGCGCGTGCGTGTACACACACACACCACACCACACCACACCACACCACACCACACCACACCACACCACACCACACCACACTCCCTTGTTCCCCAGCCTGCTGCGGTCTGGTTTCTATGCCAGCCCCTCAAAGTCCGGAATGACCTCTGAGTTGCCAAGGCCAGCGGGAGCTTTCTGTGCACCCTTGCTCACCTCTTCCCAGCACTGCAGCCTGCTGACCACGCCTTTCTTCCTGGAGCACAGCTCCCAAAGTTAGCACCGGGTGCCTGCCGCTGCTGGTTTCCACAGACTTGGGTGACCGGTTTCTTAGCCTCCATGGCCTGGTTTTCCACTATGCTGCTCCTGCTCCGAGGAGTCTCCAGATGTCAGTTCCCTGGATCATTTCTGGAGCTAACTCAGAGAACCCAGGCCCATCCAGGTGGTTTTAATAGCCTCCTGCCTGCTGCTAGCTATTAAACTCCATTTTAGGCCCAGAATACTCTAGAGCAGCAGGTGCGTCTGTCTCAACCAGAGATTCCTAGGCCCAACTCCTAATTGCCTGTCTGTGTTTTTCAGTCTTGACCAGTGACCTCAGCCAAGCACCCCTACTTTAAGCCACGTTGGGGAGCCACCTTTGACTTGTGCCTCTTTCACTCACGGAGTTAACTGCTACTATGTGCCTTCACTCACTCCACAGCTGTCTCTCTTAAGCACCAAATTTTATTCTATTTCATAGCCTGATGATTGCAATCAACATATTTATAAATGATACACACATGACTGCTAGTATACATTACATAGCACACTTAAAATGTCAAAGATGTGATAAAGATGAACCAATAATTAAAAAATAAATAAAATAAGATAGGATCTCACTATGCAACCCTGGCTGACCTGGAATTTGCTATAGACCTTCCTTCTGCCTCCAGAGTGCTGGGATTAAACGCATATGCTATCAACCCAGAAAATTATTTTCTTTTTAATGAACAGTATGCTGCATCGTTTTCTTTTTGCTTTAAAGTTGCTCGTGATCTACTTGGTGAAAGAACTGTGATTAAACTAGTTTGCTAGACCAGGCTTGGTGGTGCATGCCTTTGATCCCAGCACTCAGGAGGCAGAAGCATGCAGCTATCTTTGAGTTTGAGACCAACCTGGTCTACAAAGCAAGTCTAGGACAGCCAGGGCTCTGTTACACAGAAAACCCTGTCTCAGAAAACAAAACAACACAACCCGAAAAGCTAGCAAGTTTGCTGAACCTTAAATTTTTTTTCGATTTATTTATGTGCATGAATGTTTTGCTTCCATGAATGTCTGTGCATACCTGTGTGTCTGGTGCATGAGGCAGTCAAAAGACGGCATTGAATCCCCTGAGACTGGAGTTCTGGGTGTTATAAGCCACCGTGTAAATGCTGGGAATAGAACTTGGATCTTTAACAAGAACAAGTGATCTTGACTGCTAAGCCATCTCTCCAGGACCCTAGCTGTTGTTATTCGTTTCCTAGGAAGATAGATACACAAAGATAAACAGAACTCTGTCTTTGCACTTATTAAATTATAATTCTGCCCAAATAGCACCTCCCAATTTTGTAGATGTGAAGGACCATAGGAAAACACTTTTGTCCATGAAATCAATGTTCTCAATGAGTATTTCATCAATCCAAGAGCTATGCAGAGGCCCTGCCCTTCATCAGATAACAGCAACTGGAAGAGTTGGCCCCACCCTTCACCTGGGCACAAAGGAGAGCTAGCCCTGGTGAACTGACCAACTCAGCTTCCATCCAGGCCCAGATCCAGGACTTTGAGTTGGCTCACCCCAACATCTACCCCATCTATGAATTGCTGGAATATGTGAAGGGGCCAGTCCTGCAGATCCAAAGCTGCAGGATCTCCATAACACAGGGCCTCAACATAATATCCAAGAGGAGTCCAGGTGAGGATCCAGTATTGATGGTGTAGCAGAAGCCAGAGGCCTCCAACCAGACCAATGACTCATTGCAACAAACATTTGTTTAAAAAAAAAAAAGAAGAAGAAGAAGAAGAAGTATGAACAAAAGGGTGTACTGTGGGACACACTGTGACACACTGCAGCTTCCACAGTGAGCTGTTTTGTTTGGATGATTTGGTTTGTATTCTTTGTGGAGGGTGTGCAAGGGCAGAGGGCAGATACGGAGGGACAGGGAATGAGTGGGATTGGGGTGCATGATGTGAAATCCACAAAGAATCAATAAAAAGTTTGTGCTTTTTTTTTTTTAAGTGTGTTTTTAGGGCACACTTTCAGCAAGCTCCAGCTTCAGTGATGACTGTGTCTCAAAAATGAAGGTGGGAGCAGTTGAGGAAGACAGCGGACACATGTTTGCAGATTGTGACAAAGGGGGAAAGTTGACACATTTCATTTTGCCATTGAACTTACATAACAGGAACAGTCCAAATGCCACATTCTATAGAAATTCCTGTCATATGATTCATTTATTATAATATCACCTTTAGAAAAATATCTCATTTACTTGAAAGAAATTGTGTGTGTGTGTGTGCATGTGTGCACATTTGTCTACTCCTACATAACACACCTGTAACAGTCATCATCCACAGAGGTCAGCAAATTTAGGATATTTCCCCCTTTGTGTTAACAAGACACATCTCTAAACTCCATAGCTATCAAGTTCTTGGCCCTGAGATGGTCAGTGAGCTTCTGAGCAGTAGCCATGATTTTCTGTGTCCCCCAAACACTTCATTATAAAGTGCTGTAAAGCTCCCACTATGTTTTAAGGGTGTTTCCTAATCGTGTTACTGACATGCTGTGTTGTTGTCCCTGTTCTCCCTTCCACTTCATTGTGGCAGCTTGTCCAGAGGAGAGTGAGTGATGGATCCTAAGCAGCAGTCTTCAGCTTTAAAATTTAGGTAGGATCGACAGTGTACTGGTGGTCCTCACTATGGGCTAAGTTGTCCATTGTTGTTAGTGCATCCTTATTTTAGTAGACAGAATTTTACAAATGTTATCATCAGGAAGCTTGGCATCGTCTGGGCAATCAGGTTCTCTTAGCAGTTGTAGACTGCCCTGGATCTGCCCAAGAATGGCCCTTCCAACAGCAAGACATGGAAGGAACAGGGATCAGGATTCCTTAACTCTCATGGCTGAACTATTTCCCATGGTAGATTCATGGAATGAAGGTGTTACTCCCTTTAGTTGTATGCCTGTGGATGACCCTACCAGGCTCCAATGGATAATGCAGATGCCCTTGTAAACTAAATGCAACACAGAACAAAATCAAGTCATCAATCTGGGAAATAGATCAGTGAGGAGTAAGATTGGGGAGGGTAAACCGGGCGGTGGTGGCGCACGCCTTTAATCCCAGCACTTGGGAGGCAGAGGCAGGCGGATTTCTGAGTTCGAGGCCAGCCTGGTCTACAGAGTGAGTTCCAGGACAGCCAGGGCTATACAGAGAAACCCTGTCTCGAAAAACCAAAAAAAAAAAAAAAAAAAAAAAAGATTGGGGAGGGTATAGGGATGGGAGTTAACAGGAAAAAAGAAGCGTGGCGTACTCATTAGTTTTTGTCAGTCTGACAGAAACCTAGAAAGAATGACCATAGATGGGCCTGGAAACATGTCTAGGGAGCATTTTCTTGATTAATGATTGATGGGAGAGCCTTACCCACTGTGGGTGGTATCACCCCCGGACTGGTGATCTGGATGCTATAAGAAGCCAGGCTGAACAACTCATAAGAAGCAATCCAATAAGCAACATTCCTCGTAGCCTGAACATCAGCTTCTGCCTCCACGTTTCTGCCTTGAGTTCCTGCCCTGACTTGTCTGGATGATGAACTACAAGCTGTAAACTCTTTTCTACAAAAGTTGCTTTTGGACCTGGTATTTTATCATAGCAGCAGAAATCCTAACTAAAGCATATGGCAAAAACAACATGAAATATGTTAGCAACTTACACCTGAGCCTAAACCCAGTCTGCACAACACATCATGTATTCTGAATTTCTTTGAGTTTTTCTCTGTGTTTTCCACGTGTGTTTCAATATAATGCCCTTTTTATGCAACTGTCTTCTCTCTGGGCCAATGCAGTCACTTTAGCCACGGCAGAGTGGCTGTTTTCTCTAACGAAGTCAGACATTTTGCCCTTTATTCTTAAATAAGAGCCTCAAAGATTCCCATGGCTGAGGACAGGGCTCCATGATAGAACACGTGTTTAGTATATACAAGGCCTGCATCCTGGGGACTGGGAAGATAGAAGGAGAGGGAAAAGCACAGGCTCTTCTAGGAACTTGTTAGCTCTGTCAGTTTTCTGAGTCTGCTCTTTATATTATTGTCTGTCTCTAGGCCTTTGCAGGGGTCTTTTCAAACCACCCACCCTTTTATGAGAACAGCTTTAGCAGAATCAGATCCTATATCCCATCCATCCATTGCCTGGGAAAGTCATTTGCAAGACCCCCTTTTATACTTAAAAGCATCTGGACCAGGGGTTTCCAAGCTCTCTTTCCTTGCTGCCTGTGTATGATGAACACCAGACTGTGGGTTGATAGAAGTGCCTGTGTTTAGTTAAAAAATATTGGCATGAGAAATTTATAAACAAAAAAATATATAGTTCCTATTTTTTTCTCTATTTTGGTGGATTGTTCTGCAGATCCCACTTTAAAGACCACTAATTGCATTCTCCCTGTCATTGCCCCAGGTCAGTGAATACTACCTAGATAGTCTCTGCCAATACAACCACCACCCCACAGACACCTGTCCCCTGCCTGCCCCAGCAGCAGCCCACAGGAATCTTTCCTTCTGTATTCAGGGGAAGACATCCTGCCCCACTGGTTCCTCTTCTCCAATGAACTGCTTACTCATTGAGCCCTTCTGATGTCTTAAAGGACACATGGACCTCCAAGAGGAGGAGCTTCTGATACTCAGGGACTGTGGCTTGCTGAAGCAGTTTCAGATGCTAAGAGCTACTGGCTGCCCACACAGCCATGCTCTCTGGACAGTCGCCCTGCCATAAACCCTACAGATTCAGGATGGGTGTGGCTCTTTCCACATACCTAGTCTCTCTGCTTCCTCTCACAGTCTCCTGTGCTAGAAGGCAGACTACACACCCTAACCCCAAAGGAGTAGGGAAAGGGCTCTGTTTCTGAGTGTACTTTAAAGGTGCCTGGAAGTTTCTGCCAATTCTCAGCCAGAACAGCCTGGGGGCTGGTACTAATTGAGTTGAGTGGCCTGAAATCATGACATATGGCCTGACAACAGGGAAGAGACAGAGCAGAAGAAATACACAGTGGTTGAAGGGGAAAGTGCCCAGGGCAGTGGTGTTGGCTCCTGCCATAGAAGGACATCACAACCCACCCAGATGCTGTGGTGTGGCAAGGCACAAGCTTTTCCCCACACACGCACATCAGCTGCCTACTGATTCCTTCTGAGGACTTCAACTCCATGGAGACAAGCTGACCTGAGCAAGCTGGCATCTGACTGGCAGAGGGCAGAGCAATCCCCTACTCTAAAGAGCCAGCTCCTGCTTTGTGAGACAGGGTCTACGAAGAAGACTGGACAATCTGAGCCCTGTCTACATTAGTGTGGAGAGTTCGGACCTGATCACAAAGCACAAATTCTTGGGATTTTGACAGGGAATGGAGAGGGGTTCACAGGTATCACAAGAGACCAGGACTAGGAGAGGAAGGGGACTCTCTTTGGTCTTGTGGGGATGAAAATATTTGAGCTTAGGTCCCTCGCTTCTCTCTGACTTGTACTGAAGGAGGTTAGAGGTTGGGGATTTGAACCCACAGCCTGTGCTTCTTTCTCCTTGTTCTGAGAGCACAGTTGGTGATGACACTCTTTGGGAAGCGTGCCTGGCAAACATGCTTCTTCAATTAGATGAAGTCTTATTGAATTGGGGGCCCCTTCCCCATCCAAGAATCCACTGTTGTCACTGCATTCCTGTGGATTGCTGTCTATATGCAGGTGAGGGCAGCCACAAGATAAGGTAAGAGGAGAGAGAGAGAGAGAGAGAGAGAGAGAGAGAGAGAGAGAGAGAGAGAGAAAGAAGAAGGAGAAGGAGAAGGAGAAGGAGAAGGAGAAGGAGAAGGAGAAGGAGAAGGAGAAGGAGAAGGAGAAGGAGAAGGAGAAGGAGAAGGAGAAGAAGAAGAAGAAGAAGAAGAAGAAGAAGAAGAAGAAGAAGAAGAAGAAGAAGAAAAGAAGAAGAAGAAGAAGAAGAAGAAGAAGAAGAAGAAGAAGAAGAAGAAGAAGAAGAAGAAGAAGAAGAAGAAGAAGAAGAAGAAGAAGAAGGGGGAGAGGAAAAGGAGCCAGAACCACACAGTCCTGGGAGCCATAAGTATTGGGGATTTCTTAGATAGATGATTAAATAATAGTAGGGTGTATTCGCCACATCTAGGGGTATAACTTGTGTTTATATCAATTGAGTTTTGAGTTCATTGTGTGGGTGCTTTGTGGGTTGAGAATCTACTAATATATATCTGACTGATAAATCACAAGCCTCTATAATTTTGATTTTACCAAGTTATAATCCACAGCAAGAAAACCGCAAGATGGGTGGTTGCTGCATGGGGCTAGCCATGGAGGCAGCAAGACCACTGGGACCAGATAGTAGCCAGCAATAGCGTGGGATGGTGCCTTTTTAAATATTTCCCGATACATATTCCCTCCAAGACTCAATCCCAAATCAAACTAGGTGACACAAAGAATTCGATTCTGGCAAGAATATGGTTGACTTTTCATGGACAGGAATCACAACCTCAAACATCCTTGCTTATTTAGCCCTTTCTCGAAAGTGCCCTGAATCACCAGCCCTCAGTCTTCACTATCTCATGCCTTGTGGTTGAAAAGCTGGGTTTCCAGTTCTAATGTGGTTCCTTGTAATGTTTGGAAATAGGGAGAGGGGGGTGTATAGAATTCAAACAAGGCTAAGACCTTTGCTTCCTAGAGATGTGCTTACCCTACTGATCAGGCTAGACATCACACCATACACATACATATTTCTATTAGGCCATACCTATCCCCAGCATTCCTCCTAACACTTCCAATCCTGGGCCATCCCCTTTCTTATACTTGGCTCAGAACTTCGTATCCAACCATTCAGCAAACAATTAGATGAAGGTTGAACAGAAACAGAGGTGTGTAAGTATCCTGTCATATGGTATTTGCATCACATTTGTGTGGCAGGCTCCAGAAAGCTGGCCACTTTCTGTCCCCCATGTACTGTTAAAACCCAGTACATCCATAACACTGAGGTTTCTACTAGGGACACCTGAAAGAGGACCAGCTTAAGTTGTACCAGAGAAAAGCATATGACTCAAGCTCCGAACCTTCAAGAATGAGGTTATAGCCTCAGGAAATAAAACACCTGTGGGAAGAATAGCAGGTTAAGAATTTGATGTGGCACATGCTTTTTACCCAGTACTCAGGAGGCAGAGGCAAAAGAATCTCTGAGTTCAAGGCCAGCCTGTTCTACAGAGTGAGTTCCAGGATAGCCATGGCTATTACACAGAGAAACTCTGTCTCAAAAACAAGCAAACAAAGATTTGATGTGGTTGGGGGCAGGGCAGAAAGATTTGAAGAGCCAGAACCAGAGTCTTCTGTACATGACAGGTCCTTGTGACTTACATGCTCAATACAGCTGTGGTCACTGGTACAAGACCCAGCCAGCCAACAGTTCAACATGAAGAAGGGAGGGGGCTCACTAGCCCTGACCCCTTCCATAGCTGCTATTGAAACTGAAGGCTGTGGGGGTGGGGAGGAGAGTCAGTTTTCTTTAAGAATGTGAACCCTAGATCGTTGGCCACGCACAAGTGGATGGCTCCAAATCCAGCACAAACTGGACTCAATCGTTATTTTAATAGGGGAAGGGCATGAGCAGAAGAGTTGGAGATAGATCTAGAAGGAGTTCAGTGGAAGGGTGAGGGTGCACAGGACCAAAATAGATTGTATGTATGTATGTATGTATACATTGTATGAATGTATGTATACATTGTATGTATGTATGTATGTATGCATACATTGTATGTATGTATACATTATTTGTATGTATGTATACATTGTATGTATGTATTCATTATATGTATGTATGCATACATTGTATGTATACATTGTTTGCATATATGTATACATTGTATGTATGTATGTATGTATGCATACATTGTATGTATGTATACACTGTATGTATGTATGTATACATTGTTTGTATGTATGTATACATTGTATGTATGTATGTATACATTATGTGTATGTATGTATACATTGTATGTATGTATACATTGTGTGTGTATGTATACATTGTATGTATGTATACATTGTATGTATGTATACATTATGTGTATGTATGTATACATTGTATGTATGTATGTATGTATGTATGTATGACATTCTCAAATGACTAATAAAATATTCTACACTTTTAAAAAGGAATTTGACATGAAAAGGGATAATGATGTAGCTCGGTGGGTAGAGTGCTCGGTAGCATGCACAAGGCCCTGGGTTTGATCCACTGTTGATTAGTCCAGGTGTAACCCACATTCCTACAATCTTGGCCCTTGAGAGGTTGCTGCTGGGTTGCATGTGTAAAATGATTAAAATGGCAAATTTATCTAGGATATGTGTTTTTATAATAAAAAATAAAAGAAAATTAGTTTCATATCCTTTTATGACTCATGTGCCACTTTGTCTGCAAAAATAAAAATTATAAAAGTACGAAGTACATAAATGCCAAAAGCTCGAGAAGGAATTCAAGTGTTACTTCAGAATTCCACTACTTCTTTGTATAATTAAGCATGAACAGAGCAGGACAGATGGCTACTTCCCATCACCCTGCAGGGCAGGGATGCAAGGCTGCTCTGGGAGGACAACAGGAAGAGTCACAACAGTCAGAACAGTCAGAACAGGCCAGGCCAGGCCAGGGGACAGGAGGGCAGAATCAGGGAAAGAACACACATGAAGAACAAAGATCCAACTGTCACTATGACATAGGTCCAGGGCCTCAGACCCCAGAGGGCACTGGAAAAACTCCAACAGCTCACAGTAAGCAACAGGGTTCATAGCTCACTACATCTCTAACAGGTCTCTGTCCTTGGGACAGAGAAGTAAACCCATTAGGATTCACTGGCATCTGTCACCTGTCAACTGCTCCCAAAAGATGAGCCCCTGACTTCAGCCATCTGCAAATTTCCTGTCTCCCTTAAACTGCAGATAATTCTTGCTCAAGCCTGCTCAACTCCCTCTCACCTATGATAAAATGAAAAGCCTGCCTACCTGCCTGCCTTCCTTTCCTTTCTCTCCCTCTCTCTCTCGCTCCCTCCTTCCCTCTCTCTTTCTTTCCTTTTTTCTTTCTTTTGAAACAAGGTCTTTCTTGGTAGCCCTGGCTGTCCTAGACCTCTCTATGTAGACCAAGCTGGCCTTGAACTCAGAGATCCACCTGCCTCTGTCTCCAGAGAATTAAAGGACTGCACCATCATGCCCAGCTCACATCCTTTCTAAATAAACACAGTGAATATTTGTGCGTCAACAACTTAGTATTTCACAATAAACTTTGGCTTCAATTGTTGGTAACAGACCTGAAATAATGACCTAAGAAAGAAATGAGAACCTTCTTTTATTAATTACGACTGCATACCACGCCACAAACCCCCAGGCTCCTTCTAGCCTGTTGCTCTGCTCACCCTCATAGCAAACGGAAGTTTTTCTCCTAGAAATGTCAACAGGGAAACCTTTAGCCATTGCAGCTGTGTTGCATGGAGCAAGAAGAAAGGAGGGGTAGAGATTTGGAGGCAGATAGAATGGGTCAAGTGTGCTGTGTGTGTGTGTGTGTGTGTGTGTGTGTGTGTGTGTGTGTACAGAAGCTGGTGTCAATGGCTGATCCTTCCCTCACTGTCTCTCCACCTATGTTTTGAGACTCCCAGAGCTCACCAATTTGACTGGACTGGCTTGATGGAAACTCCAGGGATTCTCCTGTCTCCAAACCTCCAGTGCTGGGCTAACAGGCACACGGTGAGCTCTGTGTTTGGCTTTTTCACACACGTCCTGACAGATCAAACCTACACCCATATGCTTGCATAGACAGTGCTTTACTGATGGAGCAGTGTCCCCAGCTCCAGACCAAATGTCCCTACTTTCTACTCTGTGGCATCACTAACCAATGGCATCTGTGTTTCTTTTCTTTCTTTCTTTTTTTCCCCCCATTTATAACTCTCACCAAGACAGTTCCCTTCCCAAATATAACTGCCATTGATTTCCATGGTTGATTTGCTTGCACCAGGCCTAGAGTCTCACACTGAAGAAGGCAGAGAATGTCAACCAGTTCAGTTTAGCTAACTTTGCACCTCCCAGCTCCTCCCAGCAGACCTGACTGTCATTGTGTCTGCAGAATTGCAGAAGCTACCATAAGATCCAAAGTCAAGTGAAACCATTTGGCAACTTTGAGGACATCAAGTTTGGGTGTCCCTCTCATGTTGTGAGGACAAGGTCTGAGTTGATCAAAACCCTCACTACACTTCCTCATGAAGCTCTGAGGTATGGAGGGACCATACTGGCAATACCATTCCCTTCCACTATAGCTAGAACAGAAGAATTCAGGCCCCGCAGACCCACAGTCACTGCTATCAGACACTATGCTTCACCTCCTCTTACTGAGGAGCCCATCTTAACTCAACAATTGAGAAGGCCCTCAAACACATGATCATCTGTGAGGCGTTTACAGCACCCAGCTCGTGTCTGGCACTAGGACCTAAAGGAGCAATGGAGAGTAGAGTATAGACCTCGCCTTTCATCATGGTTGTCAGCTAATGACTGAGACATCATTCATCAAACAGTCACCTCAAACTATGACAGGGAGAGAGCCATGAACAAAAATACAGGAGCATGGCTTCAGGCAGGAGAAGCTCATATGCAAAGACCCTGAGACAATGCACGCACATACCACTGGGTCTCATTTTCTTACTCTCATGTATTTGTGATTGGACATTCTGTTGTATTCCTGGTGTCAGAGCTGGGTTTTGATGTGTATGGGTTTCTTGCTTTACTACAGAGCCTGGGTAAACAAGCCCACACTTAGTGCTCCAGGGCTGTGCCGTTCTGAAATCAGTGTTTCCAAACCCCATCCTGTCACCCCTCCAGCATTTATTAGATCTCTCACAAATCTGTTTTTAAATTCCTCTTGCCCACTCTCCCCAGGGCCCCTGGTATTTTCTGCCTGTTTCCACCTCCTTCTGACTGAGGCATTCCTTCCATGTGCGCAGTCACTTAAGTCAGTGTGGGGAGCTCATGCCCAGAGCTGTTTTATAAGCACCTCAGTTCTTCCATTGTGGTTATAGAGATGTCCATTTATAAAAATGCTCCCGGCTCAGATACACCTGCAACCTTCCCTAGTAGGTCCCAGCTACAATTACCCATGCTCCCCCTGAACCTGGCCTTCTCTGTTAAGCCCTTCTCCAGAGAGTAAATGCCATGGGTCTAACTGGGGTGACTGGCCCTGGGCTGTGACCTTTCTGTAGCAACCTGCCTCTTAATACCACCACTGTATCTGTGATGGTTCATTCCATCAACTTGATGGGATCAATAAACTGTATCTCTGAGGATGTTCCCAGAGAATATTAACTGAGAGGGTAAGAATGTAGCCAGCCCCATTCCCAGGGTTGGAGCCTGTGAATAACAAGAAAACAGAACATGAGCTGAGTACAAGCAGTTCTCTTGTTCTACTTCCTGGCCTGCAAAGATGTGAGTAAGTAGCCTCCCACCACTGTGGACAGGAGCTGGTCCCACTGCCATGCCTTCTCCTCCATGATAGACTGTATCCTCTGACCCATGAGTCAAAACAGCCTTTCCTTCCTCACACCGCCTCTTGTCGGGTAACAGACACCATCAACGAGAAAATAACTATAAACCTTACAGCAACAATCTTGTGGCTGAACCTACCTGCCCCGCTCATTTCCTCCCCCTCCTCCCTGAGGACCCCAGAACAGTTCTAAAGGTCACCGCCTTTGCCCTCTGACTTCCCTTGCCCTTTTCATACCTGGTGAATGGTACCCAGTCAGGCTGAACACTGATGTCACAGACAGTTCCTACAGCAGCCCAGTGCGAAGGCCTTTGACCTCCTGGCCCAGTCCAGTGTAACTTAGCCCAGCTTGAGGCTTACACAGCTGTTTCCAATCTATTTCCCAGAGTTTTTCATAGGAGGTGGGGAGGGGAGCAGAAACCCTTCCCCCCAACACTTCCCGCTCTCCTGTGGTCACTCTTACAAGGAATACACTGCAGAGTGGCCATGTACTCCCAGAGAGGTTTCCATGAACTGCCTCACGGTGTGTCACATTCCATTACAGCTACCTCCCCTATGGCTGAGCTAGAGCAAGTCGTCCCTGCAAAACCATCTCTTCAAGGGGCCCTGAGAGCAGTGGTCCTCAACCTTCCCAATGCTGTGACCCTTTAACACAGTTCCTCATGCTGTAGCCACCCACAGGTTGAGAACCACTGTCAACTAGGGCCTTTTGCATGCAGACTGTAGCCCGCCTGCCCCACACAGTTGGTACAGACACACCCCAGGGCACCTGGATCTACAGCCCTAGTGCTGAAGGTAGCAGGCTCTCCCAGCAGGATTGTGGCACTAGTACAAGGGATAGCTTTGTCCAAGTAGTCACCTGACAAAAGTACTCAGTAATGTCCTCCTTTCTGACCAGCTGTCAGCTGAAATCACACCATCCAATTTTCCAGGGAGTAGTGAGTCATTTGCCTTAGGGCTACTATTGCTGTGATGAAACGCCATGGGGAGTAAAGGGTTTATTATTTGGGTTACACTTCAACATCACTGCTCGGCATCAGAATCAGGACAGGAACTCAAACAGGGCAGAAACCTGGAGGCAGGAGCTGACACGGAGGCTGCTGAAGGGTGCTAACCACTGGCTTGTTCCACATGGCTCGCTCAACCTGCTCCTTTATGGAACCCAGGACCATCAGTTCAGGGGTGGCACAATGGGTTGGGCCCTCCTCTATCAACCACTAATTAAGAAAATGCCCTACAGGTTTGCCTACAACCCGATCTTCAGGAGACGTTTTCTCAATTTTTTGAGGTTTTCTCCTCTGTGTTACTCTAGTTTGTGTCAAGTTGACAGAAAAACTAGCCAGCATTATCATTCTTAAACTCTTTAGGACTGACCTAAATTGTGGGTTAAAAAAAAAAAAAACTTTTTATTAATTCTTCGTGAATTTCACATCATGTACTCTACTCCACTCATTTCCCTGTTCCTGTGTATCTGCCCTCTGCCCTTGCAACCTCCCCCCACAAAAGGAAATAAACTAAGAGAGGAAAAAAGTCTTGTCGTGGAAGCTGTAGTGTGTCACAGTGTGTCCCACAGTATACCTTTTTGTCCACACATCTTTTTTTCATTAATTTGTTTATTCACTTTGCATCTCAATCGATGCCCACTCCCCTCCCACCTCCTCTGCCACATCGTCCTCCTCTCCCCCTTCATTCCCCCCTCCCCTTCTCCTCTGAGAGGGTGGAGAAGCAGAGGCTGCCCCCAAAGCTGTTGTTCACACATCTTTACTCAAAGACATTCATTGCAATGAATCATTTTGAGTGTGTTTCAAAGTTTCTGGCTTCTGCCACATTCTCCGCTGGATCCTTACAGGAACTCCTCTCAGACATCCTGTTGTTGCCCTGTGCCATGGCGCTCCTGCAGCTTTGGATCTGCAGGACCAGCCCCTTCACAGATTCCAACAGTTCATAGATGGGGTAGATGTTGGTGTGGGCCAATTCAGAGCCCTGGATCTGGGCCAGGAAGATAGCTGAGTTTGTCAGCTGGCCAGCTCCTGCACCCAGGACCAGCTCTCCAGCACTGCCCCACTAGCTCACCCAATGCCAAAGCCGGCAAGGGGCAGGGTCAGCTCTCCTACTTTCAAGTCCTCTGGGCCAGCTCACCAGTACCTTCGCCACCAGGTCAGCTCTGCTGGACTGACCAGATGGAATGCAAAGACCACTCTCCCAAGTGCTGCAGCCAGTGAGGGGCTGGGCCAGCTTCTCCGCTCTCATGACTTCAGGGCCAACTCACCCACCTGCCAAGAGAAGGCATCTCTTCTTTGCTCATGCTACCCCACAGCAGATGAGGGGGTGGCTCTCCCACACTCATGAACTCAGGGTCAGCTCAATTGTACCCCTGCCACTAGACTCAGCTCTACTGTGCTGTGGGTGGTGAGGGGGAAAGGGGAAGGATCTTAAGTTGTGTTTTTAAGATGGAAAAACAAGTGAATATTTAAAAAAAAAATGCTTTGGGGCATGGTGCACATATCTTTAATCTTAGCACTTGGGCGGCAGAAGCAGATGGATCTCCGAATTCAAGACCAGCCTGGGTTACATAGTGAGTTCTAGGCCAGCCAAAGTTATGTAACCGTAGTAGAAAATTTGAGCTTTGATCAAACCTTTTCTTTAAGGAAGAGAACATGCCAAAGCTCAGAAGCTGTGAATGCCCTGGAGCAGAAGGGAGAGAAAGAAGGAGGAACATAGCTCCAACAGTCAGCAGCAGGACAGAGTTAACCCTGAAACACAGAAAATTCCCTGTGGGATGAAGGGAAGGCAGACCAGTTACATTCCAAAGACGTCAAAGGGAAGAAAGAGGATCAGACATGGAAAAAAATAAACATCCAGAGAAAAAGTTAACACAGTCTAAATGATATTTTAAAGGGCTTAATATAATTGATAAAGTCCTAGCAGGATGTATTAAGGAGAAACAGGAAACATAAGTACCTAAGGGAGGTTTGAAATTAATTTATTTATGAATTTTTTAAGTTTATTAGAAAATAGAACAAGGGGCTGGAGAGATGGATGAACACTTAAGAGCTTTCACTGTTTCTGCAGAGGCCTAGAATTCAATCAGTTCTCGGCATCTGTGCTGAGTGGCTCACAAAGGCTGGTGATTCTGCCTCCAGGAGATCCCAAAATCTCTCTTTGCTTTAGCAGCTATTGCATTCTTGTGCACACACACACACACACACACACACACACTAAAAACATTTTTTAAAAAAGAAGATACAATAGTCTAGGCAGTGTGCAGGCCATAACTCAGTTAATAGAGTATTTATCTGAGATGTACAAAGCCCTGGCTTCTGTTCCCAGCACCATGTAAAATTGGGTGTAGTGGTGCACATCTATAATCTCAGCACTGGAGAGGTGGTGGGAAGACTTGTCCAAGGTCATCCTCAGCTACACAATAAGTTTGAACATGGTATACAGAGGTATACATATGTGAGAATCTATCTGAAAATAAAATGGCAGGCTATCCATCGTTAGATACTCAACAGGATGTAAAGACTTAGAAAGGAAAGCCTTGGGTGTCCATGGAGCCACTGGCCTCTAACAATTCTAAGGTACCTATGGCTGACATTACAAAAAAAGAAGTCTCTCCACTGTTGTTTGCTGTGGTCCTTGACACTCATTTTCTGAGCAGCTTCCTCCTGGACCTTCCTTCCCTTGGCCATGTGGAAAATGGGAACAGGGAAGACTCTGGGAGATGGGGATGGAGGTGGACAATACTATTTGCTCTAGGAGCTTCTGAGGTATTTGTTTCTAGTGGGTTCCAGTCACCAATGACTGTCCTCAAACCCACTTGGGGGAGATAGAGGTCTCCCGTGTGCTCTCTTGTCCTACAGCCTCTCATCCTTCTCAGTGGCAGTGACAGCTGGAGCACACCACATTATGTATTTTTCATGACACATTTTAATCACCTGAAGCTCTTCCTGTGGCATTTTCATGCCAAGCCTTCACACTTCCTGCATCCTCCTGTCTAACCTAGAAGCACTCATCTCTTCCCACTTGGTTGACTTCGATATTCTGGGTTTATTCCATTTGTTTAAATAACAGTACTTGCTAAATGTATTTAATATATCCTAACTACTGCTGTTTCGTTGGTATCTCTTTATTACCAGAGCATTCTATTATATGTAGACAGCATGTTTTACTGTGTGTGTGGTGTATATGTGTGTAAATGCGTGTGTGTGTGGGGGGGGGTATGTGTGCATAGTGTGCCCATGCCTGTGGAGGTCAGAGGTTAGTGACAGGTGATAGGTGTATCACTTTCTATCCCATCTTTTGAGACAGTTTCCCACTGAACTCTGAACTCTCGTGTGTGTGTGTGTGTGTGTGTGTGTGTGTGTGTGTGTGTGTGCGCGCATGCACACATCTGTCTGTCTGTCTGCCCAAGTACCTGCAAAGGCTAGAAGAGGGTGTTGGATACTCTGGAGTTACAAGTGGTTGTGAACAGCCTGATGTGGGTGCTGGGAGCTGAACTCTGGATCTCTGTGAGAGCAATAGCTCTCTGAACTGCTGAACCACCTGCTCCAGCTCCTGATTTTATGTACTGCAGAACGTTTCCACCAACCCCCCAAAGAAACCTTTTTCTAGACACATCTTGGATCAGTGAATTTGTATGGCATGTGGCTTCTTGTGTCTGGTTTCTCTCACTTAATATTTCCCAAGTCCATCCATGGGATAGTATGGAGCCGAATGACATTATTTTACACAATCACATCAATTTTGCTTCACTTGTCTGCTGATGGATATGCAGTTTGCTTACTTTAACTTCGAGGAAGTTGAAGAAGAGAAACCATAATTTCATCCAAAGCCATGGAGATTTATGTGTGTTCCCTTCTGGAAATTCCATCATTTTAGCTCTTACATTGGGACCTTTGACAATTTTAAGCTAATATGAATACTTCTGCCAACACACCTTTGAGAGCTAGTTTTTCTGTGGATGTATGTTGCATTGCTATTACACAGGGGGAAATTGATAACTAATACAATAATTCTTCATTTAGCATTTTAAGAAACATTTGAACTGTCTTCTAAAGTGACCATACTATTTGACATTCCCACCAATAATGTGGGGTGGGGGTGGGGGGGAATCTCCACCCTCTCTGTATTCTCAGAGCCTTTGGTATTGTCTTTATTTAACTGTATCAATGTTAGTGGGTAGGAAGCAGAAGTGGCATCTCATTGTGGGTCTCTAATTTGCATCCCACTGATGACTGACAGAGAAAGCATCTTTTTGTGTGCTTATTGTCAACTCTACATCTTATTTCAAGAATTGCCCGTCAAAACATTTGTCCATTTAAAAATTACATTATTTCTTTCTTATTGCTGATTTTTGATGGTTCTTCCTATATTCTGGATACTTGGCCCATATCAGACATCATTTGTACATCACAAGTGTTTTCTCTTATTCCATGTGTTTCTTTTCACTTGTCTCTTAGTGTCTTTTATGGAACCTGGACTTTAAGAAAGTCTGTTTTTTCTCTTTTTAAAAGAGAAAGCATTATAGAGGTAAAGAGGTAGCTTAGCAGTTAAGAGCACTTGCTGTTCTTGTGGAGGACCCAGGTTTGGTTTCCAGCAACCAAATGGTGTCTCAGAACCATCATAACTCCAGTTCGAGAGGATTTGATGCCCTCTTCTGATCTCTGTGGGCACCATGCATGCACACAGTGCACTGACATACATGCAGTCAAAACACACATAGACTAAAATATAAAGCAAATACATCTTAAAAGAAACTGTGATCTCAGTCAAGGCTGTGAGGATTCGCCCGTTTTTAACTAACAGTATTATTATTGTAGTTCTGACAGTTAGGTCTTCAATAAAATTTAAGATAATTTTTGTATGTGAGCTTTATTCTTTTGCATAGTTATTCAGTTTTTCGTTTGCCATTTATTGAAGAGTCTATTCATCCTTCCTAAAATGCTGTTAGCATCCTTGTAGAAAATCAATTAAGTATAATACAAGCATGTGCTTCTTGCCAAACCCTGTTCTGTCCACTGACTGCTTTATCTACCCTCACGCCAGCACAGCGCTCTCTTGGCCATTGTCAGAGAGTGTGAGCCTTCCAGATTTGTTATTTCTCAAGATAGCTCTGGTTATCCTGGATCTCCTATATTTCCACATAAATTTTATTATAAGCTTGTCAAATTTGTACAAATCCAGCTGGGATCTTGCTAGAGGCTGGGCTGAACAGTCTGGGGAGTACAGCCATCTTGACAGTATTAAGCTTCAGAATTCATGAATACAGAATGTCTTTCTGTTTGTTGAGGTCTTCTCTGATTTCATGGACTGCCTGCCGATCTCCGAATGTCATCCTGTTGTTCTTCTGTTAAACTTATCCCTAGACAGTTTGTTATTTTGCTGCCACTTTTGCATGTATTGAGAGTTTTGTTTTGTTTTTATGACCTGATATCTTGTCTAGTCTGAACAATGTCCCAGGTGCACTTTCGAGGAGTTTTTGTTCTGCTGCAGGTGGTTGGAGCGCGCTTGCTATTAAGCCTTATTTACTTATTTAAGTTCACTGTTGTTTGTGCCTGTCTCTTTTGCTCTGTCCAGATGCCCAAGGCACCACTCAGACTGGGGTGTTGAATTCTTTAAATGTTTTTGTAATAACCATGTCTTCATTTGTTCCTAGTTTTGCTTCATGCATTTCAGGTTATGTTACTGAATGTACATATGACCAAAGTTTTATATATTTTGATGCTTTAACTATTTTATGATTATAAAATGTTCATCTTTGCCTCTAACAAACTATTTTTGCCTGGGCACCTCTTTTGTCTGGTATTAGCCACACCGGCTTTCTTTCAGTTACTGTTTGCATGGTGTATCTTCTTCCATGTCTGGAGTCTTGAATGAGAATGGGCTCCTAGGTGTGAATGTCTGGTTCCTAGTTGGTGGAACTGTTTGGGGGAATGGGGGGTGGGGATTAGGAGTGTGGTCTTGCTGAGGAAGTGCATAACTGGGTGAAGGCTTTGAGGTTTCAAAAACCCCTTTTCAGGCCCAGGCTCAATCTTTCTCAATGTCTCTCCCTCTCCGTCTATTTGTCCCTTCCACTCCTCTGCCTCTTGCTTGAAGATCAGATGTAAACTCTCAGTTACTGTGCTAGCTCCATGCCTGCCTGCCACCATGCTCCCCACAATGATGGTAACAGACTCACCCTCTGAAACTGTAAACAAATCCCCAAATAAATGCTTAAATAATTTCTTGTGTAAGTTACCTGGGTCATGGTGTTTCATCACAGTGAAATAATAGAAACTAAGACACTATTCTTTTATTTTCAAATTTTCTTTGTTAAGGAAGCTTTTTTGTTACTGTTTTAATTTTTATTACATTTGTTTGTTTGGTTTCGTGTGTGAGTTTGTGTGTGTGTGTGTGTGTGTGTGTGTGTGTGCGCGCGTGCGCGTGCGTGGTGCGTGGTGCGTGGTGCGTGGTGTGTGTGTGTGTGTGTGTGTGCAATCATGCCACAGCATGCATATGAAGGTCAAAGACCAGTTTGCAGGAGCTGGTTCTTTCCTTCCACCATGTGGGTCCTAGGGATCAAACTCAAATGTTGGCCTTAGCAACAGGCTCCTTTACCCGCTATGCCATCTCACCAGCCCATTTTCCATCTACTTCTGTCTGTGAAGCTAATGTACATTTTGTTTAACATATAGTTAAATTAATGTATCCACTCTGCAAGTCTCTGCCCAATTTTACTCTGAGTTTGATTTTATCATGCACTCAACAAACATATTATAACAACTATACCCCCCAAATCTAGTCTAACCCAACACAGACTCATTCCTCACTCCTGTTAGCATTCAGCAAGGCTGGCAGTCCTACTACTTGGTTCTCTCCAAACAATAACAGTTCCTTACCTGTGGCAACTCAGCTAGCATAGATTCTTCCAATTCTGGAAACAGGAAGAGGGAGAAGAACAGGAGTAGAAGGGGTTAATACCAAGCTAAATATGATACAGGCCCCCTCTGCTACCATCTAATAGTCCAGACACCGTTCTACACCTAAGTCTCAGGAACAGTGGAGAAGGGAACAAAACAAAAACAAAAACAAACAAACAAACAAACAAACAAAACACATGGAGGCGAGAGAGATGACTCAGCAGTTAAGAGCACCTGCTGCTCTTGCAGAGGACCTGGGTTCAGCTACTAGCACCTCCCACTGTCTATAACTCCAGTTCTAGAAAATGTGATGCTTTCTTCTGGACACTGCAGTCATGAGACATGCACATACATGCACATACATACATGCAGAAAACACTCAGACATAAAAGAAATCTTTTTAGAAAAAGAACATAGAGATATTTGGTATCACTTGTAGTCTCCCCTGTGCCTCTATTCCATGCACATGTCATAACTGACACTTGAAAGAAAGGAAGGGTAGCTAGCATCCACTCCGTTATGACTACAGGCCATCCAGGGTACCAAGAGACACATGAGTAATCGGTGCTGTCTCTGCAGTTCATCGTTCTGGGCTCCGGTCCTGGACCTGCTGTTTATTGTTACCTTAGGCACCACGTTAATCCCTGTGAGCTCAGGTTTCCTCATTTATGAAGTGGGGATTAAGTGCTATCACCCTACCTCCCAGGTTTCTTGTCAAGATGAAGTGAGGCAGTCCCTACACCTAATACACAGTAAGTGCATGTCAGGGATTGCTTCTTGGAGCTAAAGAGGAGGAAACCATGAGATAAAAAATGATGCCATGCAGAGAATGTTATTGTTGCCAGTGAGGTTTCTCTCTGCATGGCTCCAAGCAAGGATAGAAAAGTGAATGATCAGACAGTGGAGGTGCAATGGGGCCCATCTGTGTGATGAACAGGTCCCTGATAATGCCATTTGCTCTCAGAAGTGTGTGGTTCACACCTGGATGTGCTCTCCCTGGGACTGAGAGAAATGAAGCGTAATCTAAGTATGATTTAAATCTCCATCCTGTCTCTGTTCAGAGGAGCCTGGGACTGCCTGCACTCCACAGAAGCTTAGGTCTACCCCTGAGAGTCCAAACCATGTATGTGGCTCCAAAAACCTCAAAGAGAGTCTGAAGAAAAGGCAAAAGCCCGAGTCTTTCTGTACCGTTCTGAGGAGGCAGCAAGAAGCTCTTACCCCTGCAGCTAAGAGGTAAGGTGGCAAGGGGAGCTAAGAGTTAAAGTTGCTCACCTGAGGTGTGTGGCTGAATTCTGTGAATGTCTGGATTCAAGCTCTTCATCTGAGAGGCGACAGAGAAGACTGGCCAGAAACACAGGTTCTAGGACTGGGGATATAGCTAAGTGGGTAGAGTGCTTGCATGAGGTCAAGACCAAACCCCACCATTTCAAAATGTGTGACGTCCTGTGCCTGCAATCCTAGAGCTGGGGAGGCTAGGCAGGAGGATCTTGAGTTCAAGGTCATCCTCAGCTTCACAGAGTTACAGGCAAGCCCAGGCTACTTGAAACAGTATCGAACAAACAAAAATCAGCTCCAAAGAGTTCCCTCCAGTTAACTGGTTAACTACTAGTTAACTAATAAACTAATAAATTCACCCATAAACTGAATGTATTGTGTTGACTGACTTCCACCCCCACCTCCCCATCTGCCCTCTACCCTCCTTTACCCTGGCCTGTGTCCCCCTTATAGACAGGCTCTAGGGATTCCTTTGCCAGTGGACTTCCAGTTACACTGAAGAAATACACCAGAGGGTGGGAGGCATGTGACCTGTTGGTGCTTGTGCACCCGGATGCCACACTACAGGACAACAGAGAGAGACTTATGACCCTTCCAAATAGCACAGCTACTTTCAAGCAGATATCTCCTTATGCCAACCTCCACAGGTTCTGGAAGTCACTGCTTTCTTCGAGCCTCGGATGGTAACCCCAACATGCTGTTCCTGGCCCTAGGCTCTCCCCTCTTCCATTACCCACATTTGAATGAACCAGGATCCCAGCTGACAGAAATACGAGCATGTGCTTATTAGCCTTTTGATAAATGACTCATAGGGAATCTGCTTCTCTGAGAACACTTCCTACATAAAGATGGGGCACTCTTGGGATCACGTGCCTGAACTACAGGTTCCTTCAACGTGATTGGTCCAGAAACAAATACATACTGGAAAGACCAATCAGATTCTCACAACACCCCCCCCCCCCAGGAAAGTGACGGTTAGTACAGAAATAAAGGATTGTGGAGGTCCTGGGACAGCCCCATATTAATCTCCAAACCCACCTTTTTAAGGCACCTACAAAACCAGGCAAAAACTGCACTTTGCTTGCTAGCTCTTCCTCTGGAAGGGTGTCAGCGACACGCTGTACCGTCATTTCAGTAGTTTTCCTGTCTAGCCAGAATTGGTTTCTGTAGTGTAGAATCCATATTGTCTACAAACCCAACCCTACGTGGAACTTTTTTGAGATACAAGCAGGATATTTACAGAAGTGCTTATTGTGTGGCAGGCACTCTCAATAACTTTTAGCATTTAATGTCTAAAAAAATAAGGCTAATAATATCCTTAAGTAGGCCCATGCAGGGTTTATTAAGCTCTGAAGGGCTTATTAGATTCAGGTCTTGGAAATTAAGTAGAAGTTGAGAAGAAATCTCACTGCTTTTAATGTGCTCTGTGAGAGAATAAATAACATCTATGAGTGGTGCCTTTGAAGAGTGGAACGTGTTGTGGTAAGATATTTAAATCGGCATCTCCCAATCTGGCTTGTTCTTAATCAGCTGCCATCTTCCCAACTAGCCTAGGCCTATAACCACGAGCAGCGGTGTGTCCTCACTGCTACAGTGGCTCAGGCGGGCCAACCCACGAGACACCAGCATAGGAGATGGCTCTGCCAATCTTCCACGCTGTCTCCACAAGGTTGGGCTGAGCCCAGACCATCCCACTATTCACACGGTACCCAGTAGAAATGAGACTCTAATGTTTAAAGATTATCCAATAGCTTTATATTATATATTTGGTAATGCTCCATAACAAGATGCCCACACAATTAGAGGTGTAACCCAATACCCAACCTAGATATATCAACTACCTTTGACTGTTAGAGACATGTGCACGTCCACAGCCTTGTTCCCCTCTCTCTCTCCTCCTTCCCCTGCTCCTCCCCTTCCTCTCCTTACTCCTCCTCTTCCTCTCTTTACTCCTCCCACCTTAGCTCCTCCCAACTTGTGGGGAAAATATGCCCCTACAGGAATGCTACTTGGTTTGCTCTTGTTTCATTTCATTCAGAATCTGCTCTGCTTGCCTTTGGTGGGAGGTGTGGGGCTGTCAGTTGAATCATGGGCAGCCAAGGGACAAGTGTGACCAGGCGCAGTACCAGATCTCCTGAGATCACCAAGCCACCCAAGCAAGGACTACTAATTACAGCCCTTCCGGGGATTGTTTCAGTTACTAGGGGGAGAGTTTTTCCTAAGGTCACAAGTTTGAGAGCCTTTAAAGTTTAATGTCTCTGGAATTTTCTCAACGTACAGAAAAAGAAAAGAAATCCACCAAGGAAAAACAGATTTGAGAGATAGAAAAAATGAAGCAGATCCTGGCAACATCTTTTTTTTTTTTTTTTTTTTTTTTTAAGTTCACTGTTCTTCAGTGAATAAGGTTAGTAAGAATCTCCAGAGTGAAGTAGGCTAAAGGGGAGCTTTGAGGACAGAGTTGGAAAGACAGTTTTTATGTTGGTGTCCATGGGAGAAACAGAACCAACAATGTGGGCCAAATATCAGGCTAAATGGGCCAAATGATGCCAAACCTGGGACAACCCCAGATCAGGAGCTGGGCAGGGAAAATCAAGAACAAACCAGAAAACAATAACTAGTAGGGTAAGGTTCAGGTCTAAAGAGTTAGTGTTTGTCACATGGGCTCCGTGGCTCTGACTCAGTCCCTGCCATTCTTTTGGTTTGATTTGATTTTCTGAATTTTAAGACAGCATCTCACTATAAAGTCCAGGATGGCCTCAAACTCAAGATCCTCTTGCCTCAGTCTCCCAAGTGTTGGGGTTACAGGGATGTAACCTCCTTGTGTGTCTAGTCCTTTCCATCTTAAGAGAATCCACACAAAGATAAACACATTAAATAAAAATCATCTTCCCTAAAACCGCAGCTGACGGAGGGACTGAGAGCTCTCTGGTTATTCACTATGAAGAAACAAAGTCTTCTCCATGTAGGAAATGTGGTGTGAAGACAACTAGAGGTGCAGGTGAGGGGTTCAAAGGAAAACGGAAGTCATGGTGATACTCCAGCCTCCACCTCCGCTGAGATAAACATCCATCATCAATGGTGAGGTGTCCACCATCGCTCCAGACCCCAGCTCCAGCTTCATCAGCAAACTTCGTCTTCATTTCATTTCAGCTGAATTAGAATCCCGGAGCCCTAAAGGAGAAGATGGGGGAAAGAAGAAAGGAGGAGCTGGTGAGGGGGTGCCACGCCCACAGCAACGATAGAAGAAGCTGTCAAGAGAATGAGGACAGAGAGGACCTCCTCTGCTGTCTATGGCTACAGATGTCAGTGCCCACCAGAGAAGAGCCATCACAGCTGAGCCATGGGAATATGCCAAGACTGTGCAGTCCCCGGCTGGTTCTGCCTGCAGAGGATCCAATACCTCAGAAAATTAGCTGATTTCAACAGACACTTACCTCAGCCTTTGCTCAGTCCCAACCAGAATTCTTATAAAAAGCCTCTAAACAGGACACCTTAAGGCAAGTCCCTTGGGCCCACTCCCAGGTTCACATCAGCAGCTGAGCAATACTTGATCTCCTCTGCAGCCACCATGTCTGTGTTGGCATCAATCGGCCAGCATGCTTCTCACTGCCAACCCCGTGCCAGCTGTGGCATTCATTTTAGACAGGCTTGTCAGTTTCTACAGTGTCCCAAAAGAAAGTGTCCTGGATAGGGCAAGGAGAGTCACCTGTTACTATAAAAAGATACCTAAGACATAGATCTTGGGGGATGACAGGGCCTTTCTGGGCTCAGGGGTGCATAACTCAAAGACCCAAGTACCAGAGAAGTGATGATCACCAAAAGGTGACTTGAAGCCATTCATTGTCTCACATAGATGATGGTGATGATGATGCATCTGTGGGCAGCTAACATATTCAGTCTTGACATATTCCCATGGCCCAGCTGAGGACACAACTCACTACTCACAGGCTACTCAAGCAGTTAGGGGTGGCGGTCACACACTGGTGCCCATCCATTCCTCTTTGGCTTCGGCTCTGTTCCTTATTGGTGTTGGCTGTCTGCTGGCCGGTGACCTTGCAGATGTTGCTGGCCATTGACCATGACAGGACCTGCAGGCTGTGAATTAAGTGGTGCTGGCTTATTCTCATATTTGTGAGACCAGCTTCTACCTTTCACCATAGGTGCCTACAGAGGGAACTTCCTGCCTGAGCAAGCCAGCTGCATTCCAACAAGTAGACTCCCAATTATATCCTGAGGCTCAGAGGGAGCAGGCCTGGTAACCAACCACTCTCTCCAACCCTCTTAAAATGGTAGAACAGTGGTTTGCCTGGAACAACCTTCAGAGGTGAGTGACTCAGTCCCCTGAGCATCATTGTCTAACTCTGGCCTTGCTCCTCAGTCCAGAGGAATCTTGGGGGACCCCAAGAACGTCCTGCCTCCCAGTGGAAACCCTCTGGGGCCCCAAAACTAACTGTCTTGAAACCCTGCCACCTATCCTAGTTGGATCTGCCTGCCACCCCAGCTGGTCTGCCTACAACAGCCTGCAGAGACAGGAACCTAGCATAACTGTCCTCTGAGAGGCTCCACCCAGCAGCCAATGGAAAGAGATGCAGACTCACACCAAAACAGTAGATGGAGGTTGGGGAGTCTTATGGGAAAGTTGGGAGAAAGATTGAGGGACCCAAAGAGGACAGGGACTCCAAAGGAAGACCAACAGAGTCAACTAATCAAGCCTTTGGGGGCTCCCAGAGACTGAGCCACCAACCAAAGAGTGAGCATGGGCTGGACCTAGGCCCCCTGCACATATGTATCAGATGTGCAGCTTGGTCTTCATGTGGGTCCCCCAAACAACTGGAGCAGGGGCTGTCCCTGAGTCTGTTGCCTGCCCGTCAGCCTGTGGATCCCACACTCCTAAATAGACTGCCTTGTCTGGCCTCAGTGGGAGAGATGTGCCTAGTCTCTCAGCAACTTGATGTGCAGGATGGGGGGAAGGGGTTGACGCCCAGAGGGGGGCTTTTCCTTCTCTTTTGAGAAGGGGGAATGAGGGGAGAACTTGTTTGAGAGGGTATTGGGAGGAGAGGAAGGGCTGATATTGGATTGTAAAGGGGATGAATAATAAATAATTTAATTTAAAAAGATGGTAGAACAAGCCCGAATGTTGGAGAACAAACCTGCACACGCCTTCTTGCTTTGTAGGTATCCCTCAGAGTACAGAAGTTCATGGGTTTGAGAGAGATCTAAACTAAAAATGGGATTGGACGTGAAGGGGCCTAAGAGGCAGCAATCACTCAGCATGACAGGAGGGAGCTGGAGAGTGGCCAGTGGGTAAGGACACTAGCTGCTCTTGCAGAGGACCTGGGTTCAATATTCAACCCCAGCTTGGCAGCTCACAACTGTCTGTAACTCTGAGAGCTAGAGAATGCAATACCTCATCTGGCCTCAGTGGGCACCAGTCATGCACATGATGCTTGTGTGTGTGTGTGTGTGTGTGTGTGTGTGTGTGTGCGCGCGTGCGTGTGTGTGTGTGTGTGTGCGTGCGCGTGTGTGTGTGTGTATGTGTGTGTGTGCACGCGTGTGCGTGTGTATGCAAAACATTGTTATATATAAAATAAAATGAATAAATCTTAGGAAAAAAGAGGGCAGGGGGAGAGCACCTGTAGCACTCTTTAAACAAAAAACAAAAGAAAGTAGAGCAAGCCCTGACCAGCAGGAGAACTTGCAGGCCTCTGAGCTGTTAAGTCAATAAGAACACATTGCTGGGAAATGCCAAGACTCTGAAGATGAGTGAGCATGCTCCTCAAACTGCCTCTTCCCAAGAGTGTTAAGAGAGTGACAGCCACAGCCCCAGGCTTCAGGCTGTTGACAAAGAGGTGGAAGGAAGCCTAGGCACAAAGGCTGCAAGGACACAGCCAGCTCCCCCTCTCCTCAGGACTGCTGTCACTCATCAATGGTTCCTGCTGAACCTTGGGAGTGGTACAGGACCAGCCTGACCCATGCCAGCCCACTTCGCTTTGAATTGGCTCAGTGTGAGTGCTGAGACCCCACTGGGGCCTCCCCAGCCCCTCTCTCTGCCCATCCCCATCACATTTTGTCTCCCTCTGTTTTCACTAATAGGTTGCTATTTTTGTTTTTGGTTCTTTGCCCCAAGCCAAAGACATCAATAATGATGAGAATCACAAAGGAAAGGAAACCATGATAAATAGTCATGTCCCAGGCTCCAGCCCAAACTCCCAGGGAGAATGTCTCTTAAAATCAGCTCTGGGCTTCAAAACACACATTTCAATTCTAACTGGGAGGGAGGAAAAAAAAAAAACAAAAAAACACATGGTCCAAACGAAAACAGAAACTTAACTCTGTGTATTCTTACAACACAGGCCATTTCTGTGGTCCTAAAATACACGGACTTTTCCTCTCCAGCAAAAGAGTAATCAGCCCCGCAGTAGAAACCCTCCACCCCAAGACTGACACCACCTACCTGCAATCAATGTCACTATGCCACCACTGAGATGCCACTCACAAGTCTGGGCTTCTAAAACTTCTGTCTGCTTAGTTAAAGATTGGGGGCTCCACAATCCCTTCCTTTGGTTCAACTAATTTGCTTCGGGCAGGAGTGTGGACACAGAACTTAGAGAACATGTCTCATGTTCCTTTTATTATAAAAGACATGGTAACAGATACAAAGGCAATCTGGAAGAGCCTCCACTGCTGGAGTTACTGTGTGAACTCAGCCAGTCCGGGCTGTGTTCTTGGCTTATCAGCAGCAATCCCTCCTCCCGAGAACAAGACAACACCCTCTGAAGTGGGAATGCATTATCATTTGTCTTCACTGTCATTTAATTGAATTTAGAATCACCATGGAAACAGGCCCGTGAGTGTTTCTAGAATGGTTTAACTGGAAAGGCAAGACACACCTTGAGCATACTCAAGGTGGGGCCCACGACAGAATCAAAAGGAACAGAAGAGAAAGCCAGCTGAACCCTAGATACCCATTCTCTGATTCCTGGTCAGTACTGTGGACCAAGCTACTCAAAGTGCCATGCCTACCCGACCATGCTGGCATTCCTCTCAGCTGTGCGCCCAAATAAACCGTCCCTCTCTCAAGGTGCTTCTTGTCAGACCACACCAATGAGAAAATCAACTGGTTAAGGTCTCATGGTTCATCATCAGACTAAGTAGTTGTGTGTGCTGGTTAGCTCTTACTCACTTGACACAAGCATGGGTTATCTAGAAAGAAGAAGCCTCAGTGGAGGCAATGTCTTCATCAGATTGATATGTCTGTAGGACATTTACCCGATTCATGATTGATATGGAAGGGCCTAGTCCCGTGTGAGTGGTGCCACCCTGGGCAGGTAGATCTGGATTGTACACTGGTAACCAGAATTGCAGGCCTGCATCACTATAGCCAGTGCCTCTGTTATGATTTTTTTTTTTTAAGCAGGAGCTAAACAAAACAATGCTCTAGACAATGCTTTGAAAGACACAGTTGCCCACCCTAACTGGAGCTGACTGAGAAAGCCTCTGAGGAAAATGGGAACTTCTATCCCATTAACAGATGACAAGGGCTGTGGCTGAGATGAGCATTCCTCACAGGAGTCAAGGCCTAGAATTGAATCAGGAGCACAAAAATGTCACCATGGCCAAGGCTTGTGAGCCAGGGCAGGTAAAGGATGGCTTCACAGAGAAGTGTGGCCTTGGCAAGGCCATTGGACTTTCTTTACAAAGAACGGGAAATCAGTTTCTAAACCAGGGTGTGGTGCAACCTGACAGACATATTTAATGGACTCTCTTTGACTACTGAGTGGAAAAGAGAGTCATGGAGTGTGAGGAGCAACCTGGAGCAGGAGAGCCAGTCACGAGTTGGAGCATTCATACCAGGTAAGGTATAACAGTGGCTTTCACAGGCAGTCAGCAGTGGCAACAAAGAATACAGAGTAGCCAGTGAAACAAGATCTGGGTACAGGCCTATCACCGTGGCCTCTCTGAGGCTGAGGCAGGAGAATTGGAAGTTCAAGGCTAGACTGGACTGCAGAGTAAATTCAAGGCAAGTCTGGGCAACATAGTATCTCAATAAGTAAACGATGAGTTTGGATGTAGCTCAGTGGAGAGACTTGCCTCACACACCTGAGGGCCAACCCTAGTGCCACAGAAAGGAAATAGAGGTGAATAGAGGTGAAATAGAGGTGAGGTCATCCATGCTGACAGGTAGCAGGGATGTGTTAGCATGAGGAACAAAAGACCAGTAGTAGGCAGCTGCCTGGAATGCTGGGAGTGACTTTGAACCCAGATGACAGTTTGATGAGGTAGTGTGTGGATTCTTGACAAGAACAGTTTTGAGGGATCAGTAGTGACAAGAGATTGTACCAAATATGGCTAAGACTTTTTATTAAACAGGAAGGGGGAACATCTGCCAGAGTCCTGCCCTGATAGTCAGGTACCAAGGTGTGATACAGCACTGGAGAAAGGATCAAGGCTGCTGACCTTTAACTCTCTCATACTGTTTTGGGGGCCAGAAGATGGTGGCTTCTGACAGTTAACTCTCTTTTGCTCTCCTGAGGCTAAAAACTGATGGCTTCTGGCAATTGACTCCTGCTGACAGCAGCAGGGGCTTAAGAAAGAAACTTAGTTACTTTCACTCTTTACTCTTTGACTCTCACTGTCCAGGCAAGAGGCTCAGAGTTTATTAACTCTTCCTGAGCCAGAAAGGAAGGAAGGAAGGAAGGAAGGAAGGAAGGAAGGAAGGAAGGAAGGAAGGAAGGAAGGAAGGAAGGCAGGCACACACCTAGACACATGCACACTGGATGAAGCAGAAAAGGGCTACATCAAACCTTTACTTTTGCTTTCAGCTGTTTATAGCTTTTTAGACAAAAAGTTATCTATGTAAGAAAAAAATTACGTCAGATAAAATGTTACACAAAAGGGAGCTACAGCAGAATTTAGATTATAAATTCAAAGCAGTGTTTCTATAAACTCATTATAAGTTCAAAGCAACTGTTTCATTTGACCTTGCTTTGTCACACACCTGTGCATACCTGTGGCCTCATCCTTGGACCTGACTTATTTTTTTCCCCTTGATCACAAATCCATCCCAAGCCCACTTCTCTTAGTGCAATTTATGAAAGCTCCTTATTGTACTCATTACTGTGCAGCCTTTACTTACTACTCTATGAGGAGGAGGCACATTCTATTCTTGATTCTAACTTTATTACATCTTTCTGGCAAGACAACTAAAACTATCTCCTTAAACTTTCTTTTTAAAATTATTTGAATCAAATCAAGAATTCTATAAAATCCAAACAGCATTCTTATATGAACAAACATCTTCATATTGATCTGCAGGAAATTTGCCCAAGAGGGTGGGCTGATGCCCAGGAATCATTAGGCTATGTGCAGGAAAGGCCTATCAGCAGTGAGAAGCAGTCCTGGGACAAAGTCTGTGGGACCATGCCTCTCAGAAAGCACCCATTGCAGCCATGCAAACAGTGGGCCAACTCCAGAAAACTCATTTGCTTTGCCATAGCCTTTCCTAGATGGCTTCTGTCAAACACCCATGGTGCCCCCATTCATTCCTGATGCCCACTGTAGTAAGATAAATGATATTCAATGTGGCATGTGTGTGTGTGAGAGAGAGAAAGAGACACACAGATACAGAGAGACAGATAGACCGACACACAGAAAGAGGCAGAGACAGAGAGAGATACAGAGAGACACAGATGAAAAGAGACACTCCGAGAGAAGGAGAGAGAGAGAGAGAGAGAGAGAGAGAGAGAGAGAGAGAGAGGGTCAAGGACGGACAAGAGAGGTCGATCATTGTTGAAAGAGCGAGTGGCCAGACAGTGGTGGCCTGAAACCAAAGCAAGTACAAAGAGACATGTTAACATGAAATAAACTGGTTCTAACTAGGGCCGGTAAAAGCTGAGCCTGGATAAGAAATGGGACTGAATAGGAAGGTGGGGACCAGAGTCCTCAGAAGGATGTGCAACTCCCCTAAGTCCCTCCCTGAGCTGCCCCTTTGGAGAACTATGCTAGAGGACAGTAACTTCTCCCACTAATCCAGTGACACTCCAAGATAATCCATACTTAGTAAAAGGGAAGGAACGGAGAGGCACCATGGAAAGCAAGGCTTAAATCTAACTACTGCATGGTAAGATTCCACGTTCCCCTGTGGGAGCTGACTGCCCTCTGAATAGGAGCCTGAGAAGCTGGGATGACATTTTCTCAGGTTAGTGGCCAGGTTGGACAGTGCTGGCAAAAAACCCAGATGACGAGAGAAAGCAGCAGAAGTGGAGGCTGTTAGAGAGAAAGCTGCCTTTGGGTACTGACCTCCAGGCAAGACTGGGGGTTCTTCCCAACTAATGCTAAAGGTTGTCTATAGTACTCACCACACACGCACAGACAGACAGACAGACAGACAGACACACACACACACACACACACACACACACACACACACACACGTGCGCGCACACACACACATCTTGCCTAGAGCAGCCTCGGCTGTCACAACTCCTCCCAATAAAGTCCTGTAGGAGCCTTCATTGAGGTCTTCTGTTATGCAGAAGTAGATGGCTGAGCTACAGGCTGTGTCTTTCTCAGGGACTCTAGAATGTTCTGGTAAAGCCTAACTGATCTAGAGGTCCTGAAAAGACAAAGTGTGGCCCCACCCATACCACAGGAGCCAAGGGTTTAGAGCAAATCTAGTGTGACCACTATGTGGCATAGGTAGGAGCAGTAAAACCCAGAGGTAGTGCGTAGTTTGCCTGAAGCTTCAGTGCTATGTTACCAAAAGAGCTGGTTAAAGTCAGGCCCTTGATTCCTAGCCCCTAACTTCTTCCACTGCCCACATTTCCTGTTAGTAGCCATGACTGACTGGCTGGAAATGCAGTGTAGTGTCTAAAAGATTGTTATTGCCAGCCTCATTGTCCAAAAGCAAAAACTAAACCACCTGTGATGATTAATCTTTGTCAATTTTACTCCCTACATTCAGGAGAATGGTCCCCAGAAGTATTTGAATCCTTGCTCCCCAGGGAATGGCGCTGTTTAAAAGGATTAGGAGGTGTGACATTGTTGGAGAAAGTGTGTCATTGGGGGAGAGTCTTGAGGTTTCAAAAGCCCATCCAAGCCCAGAGTCTCCATCTCTTCCTGCTGCCTGCAGATCCACACAGAGCTCTCAGCTATCTCTCCAGCACCACGTCTGCCTGCATGTCGTGATTTCCACCATGACAATAACGGACCAAATCTTGAAACGGAAAGCCAGCCCTAATTAAATGCTTTCTTTTATAGAGTTGCTGTGGTCACGGTGCCTCTTCACAGTAGCAGCACTTGCTTGCAGCAGGGTCTCTTGTTCACCGACAGCTTCTAGGGTTTCTCCTCTCTCTGTCTCCCATCTCATCAAAGGTATGCTGGATTACAGATTGGCACTACTGAGTCCAGGTGCCTGGGAACTGAAACAGGTCCTCATGCTTGCATGGCAAGCACTTTAGCCACTGAGCGGTCACCCCAGCTCTCTTCCTTCCTTAAGCTGCTTTTGTCAAGTGTTTTACCACAGCAACGAGAACAGTGTCTAACTTACTGCCTGCAACCTCAAATTCTTCACCCCATCATAAACAACCTGCTGCAAGTCCAGTCCAGCAGCATGGCCAGCGCACCCTCACCTCTCCTTCAGAAGCCAGGCATGTCTCCTTTCCCCAGATTCACTTCCCTCATTTGCAAAGTGTGGAGTGTGGCTTGAGAAAGAGCACAGAGGCCCTGGCTCTGGACAGGTCTCTTAAATGTGTGGTTTCTGTAAGGGCTCAGTGTTTTCTTAAATGGATCTGTAAAAACGGCTTTTATTCCTAATTACACATTTGTTTTAATATAAACATAAATAGAAGTAGCATTTTACTGCAGTGTTCATGTCACACTGATGCTCCAGGGACATGGCCTGTTCTATCCTAACTACGTATCTTGGCATACCCAGCTACTAGCGTCCTTTGTGTGTGAGAGAGATGGAAGCGGCATTAGCAGCTCAGGCCAGGGCCCCAGAGGCTCAGCTGCCAGCTGTCTGAAGCTCCACAGCAGCCATAAAACCCTAGGCTTCAGAGAGGTCCCCTTCCTGGACCTCAAACTGTCCCTCCCCACAGCGCTTACCCTCTGGAGTCACAGCAGGGGAAACCTGAGAATTGAAACTCCCTGCTGTGAAGGCCCACAGAGAAACACTCTGGCAAGCCAACTTTCATAAGTAGTCCCTGAGAACTCAGCGTGCTGTGTTCATGGCTGTCCCCTGAGATAGGTTGCTGGCTTCTCTCCTTGTTCCCAGAGTAGAGACATGGGCAGGTACTCAGGGTCAAGGCTAGGGCAGAGATCCCACTCTCTCTCCTCTTTGCTTTGCTCTCTCTACCTCTGTCCTGGGCCAGAGTCCCTTTTTGTATCTCTGACCTTGTCCCTGCCCTGGTTCTCATCAATCTCTACCCTGTGGTGTTACAAGATTCCCTCCTTGGTTTCCATCCCTCACCACCCCCTGGTTTTCTGTCAGTAAACACAACAGTCTATTCTGAAGTGTAACAACAGGTCAGTATCCCAAATGGACAAGGGGCCCTGAGGACAGGCAGTGGAGCTGGCTATAGCTTTTAGTTTCCAGTTAGGCCTGGGTGGACCCGCTACTGAATTAAAGGCTCTATCAACATCTACTCTGGACTATGCCCTGTGCGAGGTTCTAGGGGGACAACTTCGGGATACACACAGCATGGCCCAGTCCCTGAGAAGAGGCAAGTCCAAGAAGCTGAAATTATCATGGGTCAGCTGCATAGAGACACCTGGAGAATGGACAAGGGGAAGGGGAGGGAAGGAAGGAGAGAGGAAGAAATCAGGGTGGCCACCCTGCTATGACCTTGACACTCCAACGTCTCTCTGTGGTATCAATTTCTGATTTGAAGAGAAACTCCCAGTCACAAGACCAACAGACATCACATGAGTTCTAGACAGGGAGAGGGACAGACAGGAGACAAGACGAATCCCAGAACTCAGGGACAACAAGCCAAAGGCAGAGATGTCTGTGAATATTTACAAGTGGGAACTGTAACTGATGTGTAGAAACTCAGCACCAGGCAATCTCAGAGACCCACCTGAGCATCCCACAAAGCAAGCTACTTCCCTAGCCTGTACCCTTGATCCTAGAGGAAGTGATATGTGAACTGCCTCTCTGGGGGCGGTACCCGAAGAGCTCCTACTCTAAGTCTTAGATAGTCACCCAATAGATAGATGCCTTTGTACAGATCTCATCCATAAGCAAATTTGATAGCTAATGTGGTAGCACACAGCCATGAACCCCAGCACTGGAGAAGCAGAGGCAAGAGGTTTGAGGGTTTCAGGCTAGCTTGGAAAACAAAGCAACACCCTGTCTCAACAACAAAATAAAAGCACTACAAATTTTGGGCTGTGTCTATAGTCTTTAGTCCTTAGGATGCTGAGGCAGCAAGATCATTTGACTTGATCAGGACAAGCCTGGGAAACACAGTGGAACTGTCTCAAACAAACAAAAGAGACAACAAAATCAGAGCTTAGTTAATTAAGACCCTTCGTGCCTGTAGCCCGCTGTGCTTGTGTGTGGTTCAAGTGTGTCTTCGAGGGCTCTTGTGTTCAGAACTGGGTCCAAAATATGCTGGGACCTCTGAGAGAAGGTCAGTCCTTTATGAGGTGGGACCTAGTCAGAGACTCTTAGGTCTCTGGGAAAGTTGCCCTTAAAAGAGATTAAGGTAAGTCTTATGGGACCCCTGGGGTCTCAGGAGAGTTATGAGAATGAGCTTGGCCCTTAGCCAACCGACTTCTTAATTTAAGACCCAATCCCTTCCTTCCACATGCTCCTCCCATTGATGCCATCCAATGGGTCTGCCCAGTCTTGGACTTCCACCCTAGAATGTGAGCTAAATGCCTATCTTTCTTTTATAAAGTTAGCCTGTCACAGGAACGCAAGCCTGACTAATGCAAGCATGACACAGTTAGTCACGATTTTATGCCAATCTATGAGACCCTTTCTTACTGTTTTAGTTGTGCCTTGACCCTAACAGTTTCTGAAAACTAATTTGAAAGTCAAATTCAGAAGACTGGAAGTCAAACAGTCCAACTCTGTTAAGAACAGTACTCAGCTTCTTCAAATGCTGAAAGGACAGCTGGGTTTCATTCAAAGCACATAGGAGCCGAGAGTCTGCAACAAAATTTAAAGGCTGTGGCTTCTTTACAATACTGAGAGGCAGACGTTAGAGGTCCACTCCCTCTCCAGAGCCCTCTACCCTCAGAGTTCCTATACTGATATACCTTTGTAAGCCAGGAGTTAGTAAGCTACACCCCTGCAAACCAAACCATGCCTGTCAATGGGCTAAAAATAGGTTTTATAGTTTGTTTTAATGGTTGGAGGGGAGATCAAAAGAAAAAGAAGAGTTAGGGGCCGGGAATGTAGCTCAGTTGGCAGAGCGCTTACAGGAAGTGTTGAACTCTAAAGACCCAAAACCAGGGGACGCACTCCCCCAGAGACACTCATGGACAGAATTTGCTGCAATAACATGAGGTTTATTGATAAATTAATAAAAACCAGTGCAGTGGGGTTCCCTTGCATGCCAGCAAGAAGAACCCTGAATTAAAGTTGGGAACGGTTTTTAATACTATATTCACAGGGCTCATAAGGGCAGTTTTGCCTCCTAACCAATAACCACAAAGGCTGACTTCAGCAGCTGTTACCAGGCTCGGTTTCTGTTCTCAGTCCTAGTTGCTAAGTAACTCAAATTTGCACCTTATCTTTTTACAACAAAGGTCAGCTTAAGTAGCTTCTGTTTACTCAGGTTTACTGTGTTAAGGGCTCATAAACTCCTATTTTGGGTTTTTCTTCCTGGAATGTTTGTTTGAGTCTTTGAAATGTGCTTCTCCTGGGATGTGTCCCTGGAAGAAGTTAATGTTTGAGTTTAAAACCCAAATAGTAGCTTTTAATTAATTTTAAGTTTCTACAGAAGCTGTGGTTTGATCTCCAGAACTGCATGAATCAATGGAACCCAGTGTGGTGGTGCACTCCTGGACCCTTTCTGGCATGTTGGAGGTGGAGGCAGGCAGACCAAGAGTTCACCATCAGAACTGGAGAGTAGACTCAGTGGTTAAGAGCACTCTGGTCTTCCAGAGGAGCCAGACTGGATTGTTTTTTGCTTCTCCTTTTTATTTATTTATTTGATTTGATTTGATGTTTTGTTTTTCAAGACAGGGTTTCTCTGTCTATCCCTGGCTGTCTTGGAACTCACTCTGTAGACCAGGCTGGCCTCAAACTCAGAAATCCGCCTGCCTCTGCCTCCCAAGTGCTGGTATTAAAGGCTTGTGCCACCACTGCCTGGCTTCTTTTTTTTTTTTGGATAGTTTATTTATTTACATTTCAGATGCCACCCCTTTCCCCATTTCCCCTCCCTAGAAATCCCCTATCCCATCCCCCCTCTTCCTTTTTGCTTTTATACCATTTTAATTACATACAAGTATTAAGGTCAGTTCTAGGTTGAGGAACCAGCAATACAATAGATGCAAATAGTCAAGGAACAAGCAAGACAATAAACACAAATAGTCAAAGAACAAGCAAGGTAATAAACAAAATTCCTTGAACACTGCCATGATCACTGTTTCTAAGGGCTTATCAGGATGACCAAAATATCTGAGCCAAATTCCCTCAGATTGGATTTCTAGCATGAATACAGCAGCTCATGAAGGTCTGTAACTGCAGTAGCAGGGGATCTGATGCCCTCTTCTGGCCACCTTGGTGTGTTTTTGGTACACAGACAGACACAGGTGCAGGCAAAATATCCATAGACATAATTTTTTTAAAAAATTAAAGAATTCAAGATCATCCTCAATTGCACAAGTTTGAGGCCAGGCTGAGCACATGGGATCTGCTCAGGAAGAAAAGAGAGAAGGAAGGAAGGAAATAAAAAAGAATTTTGCAACCCATGGAAATTCCATGAATTGAAATCAGCCTTCAGAAAGAAGGCTGGTGTGTCTTCCTCATGTCCCACGAGCCTCTTTGTAGTCATCCCTTCACCCCCCCCCCCATGCCTCTGACCCAGACAAGTATTCATCTGCTTTCTATCAGTACAAATTTGTTATTCATTTTCTCAAACTTCAAGTAAATGGGATCACACAGCCTGCACTTTTTGTGTCTGGCTTCCTTCAGTCAGGATGATGTTTTTGAGATTCACCCATGTTGTATCAATACCAGACCGGACATGTCTGCTTTTGTTTGTGAATGAAAGGCAGGGTCATGTCAGGCCTGAAGGCACAAATCAGAACTCCACATGACCAGCAAGATGAGAGTTACTCGAGGTGCTCGGCTGTGTGGCCTTTCACACACGAAAGACCTCAAGGTGGATATTCTACAATGAAAGTGTGTTCTACAAATCAGCACATAACCACCATTTTATGAATTTGAACAGGAAAGTTTGGCGGGCAAATATCCAATGCATGTCACAAGAAATGGAGAGAGAGAGAGAGAGAGAGAGAGAGAGAGAGAGAGAATATGTTTGATGAAAAAATGAGAAGAGAAAGCACTAATAATGTTCAAAAATAACTTCAACCACTATAGATTTTTTTAGTGGTTATAAATGTATTTGTAGCAGTTGGCACAGTCTTTAATCCCAGCACAGGGAAGGTAAAGTCAGGCAGATCCCTGTGAGTTCAAGGCCAGTCTGGTCTACATAGTGAGTCCCAGGCCAGTCAGGGATATGCAGTGACACCTGTCAAAAAAAAAGTTATCTGTAAATTTAAAAAAAAAATTTAATTATGTGTATGTTTGTGAGGGTGCCCATGGTGGCCAAAAGCATAGGGTCCCCCAAGAGCTAGAATTAAAAGTATGAGTCACCTGACAGAGGTTCTGAGAACCGAACTCAGGTCCTCTGTAAGAACAGCATGAGCTCCTGACCACTGAGCCATCTCTCCAGCCCCTGCTTATAAGTTTTGTTTCACCAATTTGTTCAAAGAAAAGTCCTTATCAATGAATGATGCTCTAGGATAATTTGAAGAAATCACATTGCTATCTCACACATATAATTGGATACTAATAGGTTTGGATTGTAGCAGGCTCCTGTTTAGTGGTAAAATGATTGTGATTCACTCATTTAGATTTTTATACAAAATAACTAAAATCTTTCGTTACTTTGTATTTTAATTATAAGCATAATGGAATTTTTTTCACTAAGCCCCATACAGACACCTCCAAATTCCCTTCAGTTGGACCCATGTGCCATATCTATATTCTCTTATATGAACTGGAAGCAGTGATGTTTCACAGGCCCTGAGACCAGGAGAGAAATTCCAGCTCTGACTAGCAAGCTGTCATGCTAAAGTGGGCCCTCCTGCCCCCTAGTGGATATTTTTGTACATGCTTTTCAAGAGGAAAATGAGTTTAAAACCGAAATAGTAGCTTTTAATTAATTTTAAGTTTCTACAGAAGCTGTGGTTTGATCTCCAGGCAAAGCTATTATCCTTGTTACTCAGGCATTGTGCCTACCTCTGGTCCTGGCTGGGATGAACACCTTCATAGGTATCCTCCCAATATAGCTACCCTTCAGATCCTGCAGGGGAGGTTGAGCCTGTGGCATCACTCTAGTGATTCCATCTGTCTCTCTCCTTTCATCTTTATTACTTCATCATGAGCCAAGTTCCACCTGTGTTAGCCAGTGAGGCCACCCTTGACATGGTCATTCAACCCCCCTTCCAAAACCTAAGAGACATAAGGTCCTTAGGAGGGAGAAGAGAGAGTGGAATTGGAAGGAACACACCCACTTTTTCAGCAATTTGGTCTTGGGCACTCAAGGAATTTGGGGTCCCCTTGAAACATAAAAAGGAAAGAGCCATACTGGACCATAAGCACTTGCTACACCCTCTTTTCTAGGCAGAGACCCAGCTTTTTCATCACTAGCTGCAACACAGAACAAGTGGCCACAGAAAGTGAACAATAACAACAACAAAAAAACATCCTTTCTTCAGCTCATAGATCAAGCATCAGTTTCAAGGTATTTATGTATACTGGATAGTTTTTTGGTCAACTTGGCACAAACTAGAGTCATCTGAGAAGAGAGAGCCTCAACTGAGAAAAATCCTCCATCAAATTGGACTGTAGGCAAGTCTATAGGGCACTGACTTAGTTAAGCATTGCTGTGGAAGGATCCAGCCCACCATGAGTAAGCCCACCCCGGGCAGGTGGCCCTGGACTGTACAAGAAGCAAGCTGAGCACCTCATGGGAAAGCAAGCTTGTAGGCAGCTTTTCTGGCCAAACTGCCTCAATGATAAGCTGTGATCAGATGTGTGAGCCAAATAAACCCTCCTGGTGTTGCTCACATCAATGAAAACAGACTAGGATGCCAAGGATTGCTACGAGAAAATTAACCTCTATGGAAATCAGAATAAGTCAAAGCTGATGGGCATTAGTGCACATGGGAAAACTGGGGGGCACCTGAATTTGCATCTGAAATAAGGACAGTAGATTCCACTCTGAAGAAAACAACTGAGCAAACCGTAGAATATATATGGAATGTTCTGGTATTCTAGTACATCCCATCTTTGTCCTCCTTTGCTCAGAGGCTCTTGGGAGTCTTGGCAGACCAGAGGCCCCAGACTTCCCGTCTCATCCAGCCTTCGTCTCCCAGATAGAACCCCACATGTCTATTGGAGAAGAAATGTCAGAGGTTATGTTAGAACTGGGGAAGGGAAGCACGTATGCTAGGATGGATGTCAAGGTGTTCAGGGTTTCTCCCTGAACCTTTGTTTCTGAGTGGGACTTCAGAAGAACCCCTCCCTGCAATTCTTAGGAAGTCTGAGTCCTGGTATCTACCTAATTCCCCTTCCCTGAACTGTGAGCAGACTTAGCTTGGGCCATGAGGTTGGCAACAGTTAGCCAATCTCTTCCCAGACAAAGATCCCTGTATTATGACAAGGTAGAGACACCAGTGTCCAGGGGCACTGGCTCTGGTCACATCCTGGAATTGTGAAGCAGCTGTTATGGGTCACCAGGATGTTAGTGTCAGGATCCATGAGTCCTATCCAATTGCACAGTTGTCACCTACAAGTGATCTCAGGGACCACTCCTCCATTAGAGGAGATCCAAAGGGGTCTTACTCTATTACTTTGGTCTTTCAGGACATGAATTTTATCCTGGGTTCTCTATCACATATTAATTTTCTGGTCATAAGAAATCAACAAATTCTAAACTTGCTTATTAAAAAATAAAATAATAAAGACAAAAATGTCCTGTGATAGTTAGCTTCTGGTAAACCTACAGATAAGGTCACAGAGATGGCTCTCTTCCGTTTCCATCTGTCTCAATTTCACATCTAAGAAAAATGGCTACCGGCAGCTCCATGCTTCATCTCCTAGATGTAAATCTAATACTCAAATCTTGCAGTTCTCTTTGAGAGACCAATGTTGATATCTGGGGTATCAGCAATAGTTAAAGCTCTTGACAAATGAGCAGGACAACCTGAGTTCTGTCCCCAGTACCCTTTCTTAAAAAGCCAGCCTTACTGCTGCAGGCAGGAGAGCTGGCCTTGCCCCTCACCTGGGCAAAGCAGGAGAGCTCGTCCTGGTGGTGTGGGCTCAGAAGAGCTGGTGGGCTGACCAACCCAGCTACCACCCAGGCCCAGATCCAGGGCTTAGAGTTGGCCCACCCCAACATCTACCCCATCTATGAACTACTGAAGTGCATGACTGGTCTTTGGGGACCAAAGCAGCAGGATCTCCATGACACAGGGCAACAACAGGATGTCCGAGAGGAGTCCGGTGAGGATCCAGTATTGATAGTGAAGCAGAAGCCAGAGGCCTCAAACCAGACCAGTGATTCATTGCAACGAACATTTGCAAGTAAAACTGTTTGGGCAAAAGGATATATACGGTGTGACACACTGTGACACACTGTGACACACTGCACTGGTGGGATTTTTTTTTCCTTTCGGAGGAAGTGGTTACAAGGACAAAGGGCAGATATGGAGGGACAGGGAGACAACTAGAATTGGATGAATGATGTGAAATTCACACACACACACAAAAACAATAAAAAGAAAAGAAAGCCAGCCATGGTGCATGCATTTGTAATTTAGTGCCACAGAGGTGAAGATAGGTGAATTCCAGAGGTTTCCTGGCCAGTTGGCCCAGCCTATTTGAGATCCAGGCTAATTGGGAGACCTATCTTAAAAAACAAGGTGTTGGGCTGGTGGGATGACTCAGCAAGTAAGGGTGCTTGCTCCACAAACTTGGCAGCCTAAGTTTTGATTCCCAGGACCAGTGTAAAGGACAAAGGAGAGAACCAACTCCATAAGTTGTCCTTTGACCTCCACAGGTTACAGCATGGCATATGCACACATGCACACACCTGAGAGAGATTGAGGGAAGACGGCTACTGCAACATACATGTCTCTGAACCCATCAATGTACCCATCAACTAGAGCAGGATATGGTCCAAAGCAGCTAGGCTGTGCTGTCCTCTGAGATCTGGATGCCAAGTAGTCTCTGGTCTGTGAGTCCAACCCCTGTCCATGATCTCTCCCAGATCTCCTTTTATCCCGATACCCTCTCCTCTTTGGATGTTTACCCAGAGGCCGCTCCACTGATCCTGCTGGCCCACTCCAGTTCTCACTGCCACATGCTTGTCACTGTCCTCCACCTCTACTGCCAGAGTCACACCAGAACTCAGGAATAGGGAGAATGCCTTCAAAAATCCATGACCCTATGGCTCCAGGCAATCCCAACTCCAAAAGAGCCCAAGAGTCTCTGGGTACTGGCTTTCCTCATTGTTTATCTGGCAGCTTGCAGGTACAGGCAGGGCATCTGCTGCAGGCTCCCAGTGTGGTGTAAACTTGGAAGGCACAGGTCAGGATAAGGAGCCATCAGGAAGACAAAACCTCTCTTCCAGTTCCATACTACTTGGCTTTAACTATGGAGGCTACTCTGAGTCTGAGATTTCATTCAATAAGAGATTAAGAGTCGCCAAAAGGCTCCTGGGTAGATGAATAAGAGCCCAGAGATGTGAATGGCTTGGCTCGTATCACACAGCAAACAAGGGGCAGGCACAGAACCCTCCTACCCCACACCTCCATCTGCCATCCTGGATCCAGGAGCCAGCCCAGGCAGCACGGCCATCTGGGAATCCTGGAGATTATCAACCTCAACTCCATGTTGCAGTGGAGCCAAACCTGAGCTCTGAGCCAAAGCAGGGGACTGGGGATTAGAATCCTGAACACAGTGAGACAGAGCCAGCACCTGGGAAATCTCAGGAAGACTCACACTAGCGCCTGAAATTAAGGCTAAGGAATTCATTGTCTGTGAATTCTTGTAGAGCAATTCAGAAGAGAAGCAGAAGGAGCCAGCCCTGAACTCAGCCACACTTGGCTCTGGGTGAACCCATCCCTGACAAACCCCAGAGCCCAAAGTAAGGGGACAGCCAACTAGAGGAAATGGGTGAATGTGTTGCTGGTTGCCGCTAGCTATCTAGACTTGGACTTCCAGGTTCTTGGTATGTTATTGAAAGAACTGAAGCACACACAACAGTGAAGCAGCAAGAAGTTTTGTTTAAAGAGACAGTACAGGACACACTGCAAGGGAGCGTAGGCCACTTTGGCTGGAATGTCCAGAAGAGCAGCAGGTTACATTTATGTCTTTTATGAATCCTTTTATGGGTTCGGGAGGAGGAGTTGATTGATAGGGGATGACTGTTCTTTCTGTTTTGATTGGCAAGCATAGACTATGTAAGCCTTTGTTGTCTCGATCATATAGTGGCTAATACTCCATGATATAAGCCTCTGCTCACTAGGTACGCCCTTTCCTATGATCTATTTGACTTTAATCGTATGCAAGCCCAAATCAGACATTGCCATAGGGTTGTCAAGGAAAAGCAACTCACTCCACTGTCTGAAGTGCAGTGTGTGTGCAGCTCAGTGCAGGGGAGAGTCCCAGGTTGCCAAATACACTGACAGAAGGGTATGGGTATAGATAGCTCAAGACTAGTAGAGTCCTAGGCTGCTAAGTTTTCCTACATCATATGTGGCCTGCCTCTGGTCTCCAAAGGCCTTGGCAGAGCTCCTACTAAGTCTGGCATTTGACTCACAACATGGAACTGAATTAAGACCAGCAACATTGATATTAGCATCCAAGATGGAGGGAGAGAAGCCATTTGGCTCCTGGTTTAGGAGATCCTGAAACTAGATTTACGTAAGATAAGCCAGGACATCAGATGAAAGACCCAGAATTTCCATGAAAGCAAGAATCTAGCTGTCCAGATCACCACATACCCCCAATGTCTAGAACACAGACTGATACGCAACAGGTATCCAATAAACAGCCAAGTCAATCTGTCCCTGTGGCAGCAAGGGAGCAATTTCTTTTATGACTCTCACAATGTACTGTACCATCTTCATATAACAAATGTCAAGTCAACACATAGTGGTTGGTTAAGAACTTACTGTCCTTAGAGCTACTGCCCACCCCAATTAGAACGTTTCATCCTTTGCCTCATCAAACATGTTGATGGATACCCTCCCCCGCTCCAAAATAAAATAAAGAACTAGGTCAGGATCAAGGACATTTCGGTCTTAAGAGCAGCCGACATCTATGAAGGACAAGATGTGCAAAAGCACTGTTTAGAACGTTCTCACATTGACCCTCCCATGACTGTCCCCATCTGTAGATAGAAAGAGTAGTGGTTGGTCACAGGTCATACAGCCTTGACTGACAATCCAAACATGTACGTATCTCACAACTGGGATCTCTGAAGACAGTCCTGAGTCTCCTGCAATGTACACAGGAGGCAGCATGGTAGCACATCCTGGGGCCCTTGGACTCTGAGGTGTTCTCTGCTAACCCTTGAGCGTCAGTCTTTCTCCCAAAATTTATAAATGAGCCATTCTTCCTACCCACCCCACACTGGAAGCCAGTGGGTCCCAGATTGAATATGGTAAGATGGCTATCAGGGGGCTACTTGGGCCCTGGCAGATCTGCCACGCTCACCTAGTTTGGACTTTCCTATGACCTTTTTCTAGAACACAGCATGGAATATCCAGGAAGAGCTTTTCAGTAGAAGTAAGGAGTTAGGAATGTCAAGATGGCAAAAGAGAAAAAAAAGCGGGGGTGGGGGGCTTATAAATGGCCAACAGGTGTGTGGTAAAGTGCTTGTCATCACTGAGCATCAGGATAATGTCAATCAAAACTCGAATATGGTAGAAGCTCATACCCTCCAGGGTGGCCAGTATCTAAAAGATAAAAGACTCACATGTCCACCAGGAACTGGGAAAAAGAGGGTTCCTTCACACATAAAGAAAAACTAGGCCAAACACTGAGAGAAACAATATGGAGATGCCTCCAAAGATGACAACTAGAGCTTCCATAGTCTCCAGTTTGCCAGCCTCTAGGTATGTGCCAAGAGGTGTGGGCCTTCCCAATCCACAGGGGCAATAGGAGCAGAGACATCAAGGGTTGGGGTGGAGGGTAGGGAGTTCAGAAGCCCTGCAAATGATTACACCAGGAAGGCTTGTCAGTAGTCTGATCAGCTTTACGTAGGGTGATTGAAGGCTCATAAAGTTTTGGGGGACTGGAGGAAAGGACGTCCAGGATGGGCAAAAGTCACTGGCTGTGGTCTTAGGGTACTTGGCGTACTTCATTAGCATGCAGAAGCATTTCAGGAATCAGGTGCTGGCTGAACAGGTTTTGTCTGGAGAAAGGGAATTGACCCTATAAGCTAATTAATTCGTTTATAGGATCAGGTAGAGGCAAGCACAGGGGCTTAGAATCTCCCAGACAAGGTCAGAGGAGAAAACCAGCTAACAAGGGAGTCTCTCATTTTTCGAAGGTCACAGAGGTTATCTGGTCATGGTAGACTTTGACCTTAATTAGCAGAGTTTTCCCACAGGGAGGTCGTGAAGTCATCACAATGACACTTGCATGCCTGTGACTACTACTCATAATAGCCAAGGCATGGAAACAACTTGAGTGTCCATCCACAGATGACCAGATTTAAAAAATGTGTGTGTGTGTGTGTGTGTGTGTGTGTGTGTGTGTGTGTGTGTGTGTGTTCAGTGGAATTATTCAGCATTTTAAAAGGAGATCTTGTCATCTGAAATGACATGGGTAAACTTAGAAGACATTGAGCTAAATGAAAAAAATATGTTGCATGATACCAGTTATACATGGGATCCAGGCTGTGTTTTAAAATTGAACACATAGAGCTGGTAAGAAGGCTAAGAGACCTGAGTTCTATTCCTAGAACCTGTATGGTAGAAGGAGGAGACTGATAAAGTTGTACTCTGACATCCACATACCCACTATGGTATACAGACATATTCTGAATAAACAAACAAATGCAGTCAATGAACATATAGCAACAGGAGAATAGTGAGTGAGAATAGTAGGGGGCGGGCCAAAGGGCACAGAGTTGTGGCTTTATGGGATAAGTAGAGGGCAATCTAACATACAGTGTGAGGACTGTAGCTAACAATATGCTACAATGTAAATTGGTTGAGAAAGTAGGATTTAAGCATTAACCTAAGATTGCAAGGCAGAGAAAGAGAGACTGGAGATGGTGGATATGTTAATTAGTTAATGAATATGTAAATTGTGAGATGGTTGATATATTACATATAGAGATACCACAAAATGTCACGTTGGACATCTTCAATTCATACAATAAGAAAAAGAATCCAAGGACAGGAGGCACCAGTTTCCCATGTCATCTCTCCATCCCTCTCTGGGAGTCCCAGACACTCAGGCAAGATAACCTCATTGAAGGCCTAGCTATTCAACATCCACAAAGATCTGGAATTAGCTGTGCCATGCCCAGGAGACCCAAGGTTGAGAGAAGGACAAACCTGTCCCTAAGAAGTTAGTCTCTTGAAGTGTGTGTGGGGGGGGGGGGGTGCATCAGCACTCTCAATTCAGTCTGGAAAGTACCTTGAGGAAACAAGCCCAGGAGCAGAGGACAGCAGGGAGAAAGTGTTCTCTCTGGGAAGTCATGGAAGGTGGGGAGCCTGCAGGGCAGCCCCAGTGTGTGTGGGCCCAGGACAAGGTCACCAAGAGGAACCAGCTGTAAGCAGCTCTCTTTATGACTGGAGCCTCCAGGCCACCCTCCTACATCCCTGTTCCCACATAGCCTGTCCTTGAGCTCTGGGTGACCTTCAGGTCCTGCTTGTCCCCAGTCCTCTGCACAGCAGCCCTTGAGCAGCCCGGCACTTTCTGGCTTCCCTGACTTCCATTCCCTATGGGTAATGACTTCTACTCTGAAGGATGTGGGCTGGAAGTTGTTGATTGGGGCCATACTAGGGGTTAAGCCAGAGCCACATAGGAGTTCTTTATCCCTTGTTAGACCCTCCTGAAGACTGATGTCACTGCCCCAGAAGGACCTCAGCAGCAACTCCTAATTCTAACACACTGCAGCTGCCACAGCACTGCTCAGACTTGCACCGCTGCCAGACTGGGCTCCCAGGGCTGCTAGTTCTGTAAGCTAGGGAACGGAGTCCAGTAGGCTCAGATGCCAGCCTGAATATTGCTGAGGTAGATCAGTATTTAAATCAATAGACTCAGGTCTAGGGAGATGGCTCAGCAGTTGTGAACACTAGCTGATTCTTCAGAGGACCTAGGCTCAGTTTCTAGCATGCACGTGGCAGCTCCCACATGTCTGTAACTCCAGTTCTAGGGAACCTAATGCCCTATCCTAGCCCTCAGGTACTAGGCACACACGGTCCACATATGTACATATAGGCACAATATTCACGCCCATAACATAAACAGACAAATCTCTAAACTAGCAGACTCTTGAATAGAGCAGATCGTATGCCATCATATGGTAGGCCTTATCTGATGAGCCAAAGTCTCTAAGAGCAAAGACAAAACTTCTAGAGCAAGAATTTGGCCTTGGGACTACAACACAGAGACTGCCTCCATCTCTGCCCTACCAGCTTGCCCTGAAAACAAGAACTACAGACGTGTCAACTTCCAAAATGACATATGTCAACTCCCTGGAACAAATCATTCTACATCACTCAGAAATCTAGCTCTCTCTCTCTCTCTCTCTCTCTCTCTCTCTCTCTCTCTCTCTCTCTCTCTGTGTGTGTGTGTGTGTGTGTGTGTGTGTGTGTGTGTTTCTGTGTCTGTGTCTCTGTCTGTCTGTCTCTGGGTGTGTCTGTCTGTCTCTCTCTCTGGGTGTGTCTGTCTATCTCTGTCTCTCTGGGTCTCTCTCTCTCTCTCTCTCTCTCTCTCTCTCTCTCTCTCTCTCTCTTACACACAGACACACAGACACAGACACAGACACAGACACAGACACACACACACGGTTCAATCCCTCTGGATAACCAGATTAATACACTCTTCTACTTCATCCATAAACAAGGGTGCAACCTTAGCTTCCCTCAGTGGCATGGAGTACTTTGAGGACATCAAGGGCCCTGGGTACCAGATTGAGCATCTGCTCCTTGCCATCCTTCCAGGAACAACCTGGATCACACCCAGTGCTGAGGGGGTCTCTTGCAGCCATGGGAGAATGCTACTAAAAAATGGATTTGATTAAAAGAAAACATTGACACTAATGACAAGCATTCACATTGAAGATTACATATCAGAACAAAATAGTCACCAAGCCTCCATTTCCATTACACACAGTGACTCACTTGCTCATTCAACAAATATTTACGGAATGTGTGCATGGGCCAAGCTTTCTTCTAGGTACTGGGAATGCAGCAACAAAGGAAACAATTGCACTCTAGCAGGAGAGACAGGGAACTTACAGATTGAGATCTAATATCTTCTGTGTTGAGAGAAACTGTGCCCATTGAGGAGAGTAGACAAAGAGAGGCAGGTGAAAAGGGTTTAGCTTGTGTAAGATGCACAGAGGCTACAGTTAAGGTGGTATTTGAAAGGAGGTAGACCAGGAAGCTCTGAGAGAGGAAATCAACTCCGGGGAGGAGCCAGCAAAGGCAGAGTTCCCAAGGAGGCACACTGGGAGAGCAGCAAGAACCAGCAGAGCCAGGACAAACTTAGAAGGGAAAGCAGAGAAGTAGCAAAGGCAGGCCAAGTATTGGCTGAAGAGCAGGCAGTCACTAATTGTTGGTCCAGGAGAGGGTCCTAACTCAGTAAGACACCTAAGAGAAGGTAGCTCAAAGTATGAGGACCTGGGTTTGATAGCAGTCAACACCGGACAGCTCACGAGAAAGAGAAGAAAGGGAAGGAGTTGGGTTCTCTAGACAGTAATTGAGGGCCCACCATTCCTGAGCTGCAATATACCCAGAAAAAACCCATGGCTAAACTTCCTGCCTCTCTTGTCTTGCCTCATTCCTAGAGGTAGGACTGGATTTAACCCCAAGGTGATGTAGTTGAAAATGGGAGAAAGACCAATGAGAGAGAAGGCCACCAAGAGCCATCTCTACAAGTTGATGTTGGTATTATTTTTGGTTTTATTTGTTTGTTTGTTTGTTTGGTTGGTTGGTTGGTTGGTATTGTTTGGCTTTTATGACAGTTTCACTTTGTAGCTCAGGCTACCCTTAAATTTATTAAACAGCCCAGGCTAGCACCCAAATGCTTAGTGATCCTACTGTCTCCACATCTTACCATCTTTCTATCCCCCCAACAACATTCTATCGAGATTGCCAATACTATGTCTCTTATCCACCACTGATTCCATATGGTGGGGAGAAAAAAGAGAGCCCCTGTTCAAGTATCAGGACTACCCTCAACCGGAAGGTGGAGCCTTCCTCCCTGAAGAAGTTGGTTGGGGACCTCTGTGTTTAGTAAACAGAAACAAGTAACTAGTCATAAAGGACTCTGCCCTCCCCAGTGTGTCCTCTAAAGCCAAGAATGGGAGCAGCAAAAACCCAGGTCCTGTGTGCTCAGTCCTGAAGCAAATTCAGAGCCCTTAGCAAGAAATCCCTCCTGACCTGGAAGCCAGAGCGGCACGCTGTGTTCTCCTACCCCTCAGAAGTGACGTGCCCCTTCCTTTTCCAATGTCCCCTTTCTGTCTGGAACATGGGGAGGACTACGAGTGCCCCTCTCCCCCAACTAGAGCTGGTGACTCACAGGCCACCTGCATCCATTTTCCAGCTCTGCCTGTGGCACATCCTCTGTTCCTGCTTCCAAGCCGCCAGCGAGCAGTGCCCTCTGCCTGGGCTACATCTGAACACTGAAGCATTCTTTCAGGATTCGTCACTTTCTGAGAGTGCTTACATAAAGAGAAGCTGTTTCCAGGACAGAGCAAGGACTCACCAATGGAATTTAGAACAATCCTCGGAAAAGCCAGTCCCCTAGAGGAGGGAGAATTCCTTGCCTAGCAGACTCATCACTTGCGAGCAGCCCTGAGCTTGCAGGGACCCTCAAGGGAGAACAGCAGAGAACCCCGACCCCTGAGCCCTAAGCTCTGGAAGTTTTACAGGGCCTGGATGCTAGGGCCAAGATTATGGGAATGGAATAAGAATGCTTTCACTGCCCTGCCTCTTCTCAAAGAGCATACATCCCAGCCTGCAGCTTTTTGATACCAACTTCATGTTCCCCCACACTGCTCCCGTCTGCTGGAGATGCTCAGATGCTTCTCACATATCTGAAAGACAGCAGCCAAAGTTGATCTCTAAATGCTTGGCCCCACTCTGCAAAGATTTCCTGCTTGCTTTCTCTATCTAACGACTTCAGGTTCAAGCAACCTGGGAGTCAGGCATGAAGGCCTCTTGACCACTAAACTGTACTTCTAGCTCTACACTCAAAAGCGTCTACCGATGAGATCAAGCCACATTCACTTCCCCTTAGACCTTGGCTTAAGGCCCTTTAGTGAAAACTTCCTGGCCAGTACTCACCTTCCCTCAGATTCTGCCTCAGCTGTGTCTCCTACATTCAACATTCAGAGAGCCCTGGGAGACAGAACTGGGGCTCAGTGGAGAAAATAAGATTCCTTGAGGGAAGAAACTATTTCTCATACCATGTTCCTACTATCTCAGATCCTGGCAGAGAATCTTCATGGATGGATGGATGGATGGATGGATGCTGGCTGCCTAGATGAATGGATAGATGAATAGATGATGATGTATAGGTAATACATGGATGATGGGTGGATGGGATAACTTTAGCTTTGAGCAAAAAGTAATGGAAACTATGCCTAAGAAATGGGGAATCATTAGAGTAGACTCTGTACCTACAGGATCCTTGGAGATCCATTTCAGAAATGTGGACAATGTCATTTCAGCCCCTGGATGAGAAAACTCACCCATGAGTGCACTCAGGAAATACCTTCCTGAATGATGAGATGGAAAATGAAAACCAAATGACTGAGGAATGCCGTTGCTTCCCTCATTCTTCACTGGGGGCAAAGCTGCTTGGACTCGGCTGGATCACAGGCTGATGAGCTGATGAAGAAAGGATGACCCACAATACTCTGGGACGTGTTTACATGACAAGACTTGGTTTTGCAATATCAGCACCCTTCCCTAGAACATCGGGGACAGATTCCAGAGGAGAAGGCTTGCTATCTATGGATTCCCAGTGACTCATACAACCAACCAAAGGAACACAAATAAAAGAGGCAGCTGACTGTAGGGCACAGATCAACACAATGACAGCTCAACACAATAGAGCAGGCAAGTCAGCCTGTGCCAAATGTTATTAAAATGAGCTCACATGGAACCTTCTAGAATAGTTGGTGAGAGGCAGAGGATGGTGGCTGCCTAAGCCACACACTACTACATTCACTCTGCATGCCTAACCCACTGGCAAGCTGTAGAACAGGGTGAAAGAAATGAGTCATTATGATGTTTGGGAAGTCAAACCCAACACCATCAAGAAAGAATTGAGAAGAACCCCCCAAGCTAAAATGTTGCTTCTGATACCAAGAGAATTGTGTAACAAAGGAGGCAGACGGGTAATTTAGAGGGAGAGATAGTGGTACTGGAGAGTCCCTTGAGGACATTTTTTATGTTTTCTGGAGGAGAAGAAGGGAGACTGCAGAGAAAAAAGAGAGGTAAACCTTGTATGTAAGCTTTAATAACCTTAGCCGTATACAAGGATGTAACAAGATTGGCTTTGCAAAAGAATGTTTTTGTGACAGATGTGAATGCCATGGTGATAAAAAAAAGAAGCGGTAGCATGCTGGCCAAACTGCTGAGGCAGTGGAATCTAAATTTGAATTTTCAGAGAGACTGGGGAATAGTTTCAGAAATTCAGTCTGTGTGCATGAAGACCATGGAGAATATTGGTCCCTCTTAAATATAGATGTAAGTAAAGGCTACAATAGAAAGAAGACTGGGAGAAGATTCTAGAAGAGTGTATTGATTGGGAATTTTTGTCAACACCAGCTAGAATCATCTGAGAAGAGAGAACTTCAACTGAGAAAATGCCACCATCAGATTGGCCTGTGGGCATTTCCTTGACTAAGGATTTATGTGGAAGGGCCAAGCACACTCTGAGCAGTGCCATTCCTGGGCACTGGGGTGTATAAGATGCAAACTGAACAAATCTGGAGGAACAAGCTGTTACGTTTTTTCCATGGTCTCTGCCTCAGTTCCTGCCATCAGGTTCCTGCATTGAGATCCTGCCCTGGGTTTCTGCCCTGACATCCCTTCATAATAGGCTACAATATATAAATTGAAATAAATTCCTCTGCAAGTTGTTTTTGGTCATGGTGTTTTACCAGAACAGTAGAAATCAAACTAGGATACATAAATTGACAAAGAAGTATTTTAAAAAATTGCCAGAAAGAGACTAAGAACCTCCAAGACCAAGGAGTGGAGCCAGGAGATACCATCATGTTAGGTCAGGGCCATACTGATCTCACACAACAGAAAGACCTTGCCATGTGGATGAACATACAGCTGACTGACTGAAGCAGTGTGTGTGTTCCCGTAAACAGTGTCCACTCTTGACAATCAAACCTCAGTCAACACTTGTCCAGGTTTGATTGTCAAACATGGAAACCTCAAGTCTGTGCTAAAGGAAGGTCTGTCAGCATATTGTCTGCCCATGTGGAGTTACATAATCATCTAGTACAAAGTAAAATCCCATGAAAGGTTTTCTTCTGCTACATCTCCTTTGTTAGAAAACCCCCTCCTCTGGAAAAGGAAGTAGAAGAGACTGGTGAAAGGGCAGGTAGAATAGGTGGTCTTTGATGCAAACCAAGGGCACTGTAGTGGAGAAGTGTCTGGGAACAATGAACATCTTCCTAGACCGGTGTGCTGGTCAGTTTTTGTCAACTTGACACAACTTAGAGACACCTGGAAGAGGAAATCTTAGTTGAGAAATTGCCTCCATCAGATGGGTATGTCTGTGGGACATTTTCTTGATTACTAATTTGTGGAGGAAAGCTTAGCCCAGTATGGGTGGGGCCACTTCTGGGTATGTGGTCTTAGATCAGATAAGAAAGGTAATCAAATATAAGCCTGGAAACGAACCAGTAAGTAGTGATCTTCCTTGGCTTCTGTTCCAGTTCATGCTTCTAGAATCCTTCCTTGGCCTCCCTTAATGATGGACTGTAAAATGTAAAAAGAAAAATGCTTTTATCTCCAAGTTATTTTTGGTTATAGAGTTTCTCGCAGCAACAGAAGACAAATGAGGACAAATGGTGTTCACTGTCAGGCCTCCTAATGGAGCAACACCTCGGCCTGCTGTGCAGGAGTGAGTGTGAGAAATCACTGCAATCATCGCTTGCTATTGTGTTGTTCTGCTACACAATTACAGAAGTGTTCTAAATGTGAAGTGAAGAATGAACACAAGCATAGAACCTTTGGCATTGCACAATGTTTTTAGTGAGTTCATTTATGTAGACTTTCATTTCTCTGTGACAGGATACAGGACAGAAGCAGCTTAAGGGAGGAAAGATAGATTTTGGCTCACATTTTCAGAGGGCTTCAGTCCACATGGCACAGTAGCACAGCTCAGTTGATGACAGTGTGGAAATGTGACAGACACCATTCACACTAAGGTGGATTAGAAAGCACAGGGCAGTGGGAATCATGGGTATAACCTTCAGAGGTTACAATGGTTAATATTCACTGTCAACGTAGCTGGATTTTGTCTTTACATTTATTTATTCATTTGTAAAAGTGTACACACATGCATGCATGCCTGTCACCACATATATACGGAGGCCAAAGGACATCTTGTGGGAATCAGCTATCTCCTTACACTGTGTGGGTCCTAGAGACTGAACTCAAGTCCTCAGGCTTGGCAGCAAGCACCTTTACCCACTAAGCCATCTCACTGACCACTTAACTGTATTTAGAATCATCTTAGAAACACCCTTCTCAGTGTGTCTAGAACGATGTTTCTAGAACGGCTTAACCAAAAAAGAAAAGATTACTCTAAATATGGGCAGCACTATGTCATGGTCTGCAGTGAGCAACATCGCTCATCTCTGCTTCCTGACTATGGACATGTGACTAGTCACCTCGTGTTCCTGCTACTTCCCCTCCACCGTGGATTTCCCCTCAAAGTGTGATCCAAAATAAACACTTCCTCCTTCAGCTTGTTTTTGCCAGACGTGTCATCACAATGACAAGAAAATAGTGCAGAGGCCCACCCTGCCAGGTAGGCCTCATCTCCTGAAGCTTTCACAGCCTCCCAAGTAGTGTCAGCATCTGGGAGCAAGCACTCACACTATGATCCTGTGAGGGTGCTATTAATGATTGTCCTTTGAGCCAAGCAACCACCGTCTTGTGGAGTTCAGCTGTAAACCCCTGTAAAGAATTAGCCAAGCTGAACTGGTTGACTGTTTACACCATCCATGAAAAGAGAGGTAGGAGGGGCCACAAAGCCCTAGTCAGCCACTCCCTACTACCTACTGTATGCACCTCTGCCTTAATTGTACAGGACCTTGGTGAGGGTCTGGAGTATATGGGGTGGGGGTACACAAGGGGAGAAGAAGGGCTCCACTTGTGCAGCTCTAGAAAAGCCCTCATCCTTACTGGGCAAGGCTTTTCAGGTGTGGTCTCTTGGGGAAGGAGCACCCACACATCTGTAAGTAACCCCTTCCCCATGTTCTATAAGGAAACCAAATACACTCATTGGTTGCTCCAGAGTGAACTTTGGCAGAAGTGTGCCTCAGTTTGTTGTTTGGACCTTAGTTTTAGGAGAAAGTTGGACTTTGCTCACGTCTTCCCCTTGAAAGGAATTTTAGCAACAGAGGACATTTTAGAGTCAAACCGTAACATCAGCGTACACGGTGAAGTTAAAAATAAAAAGTAAACAGAGAATGAACTCATGGGACAGGCATGCAGGACTGGACAGAAGGGAAGAGACTGGAGGGGGCCTCACTGAACCTGAGCTGCAAGTCCAGCCCAGCTGCAAACTGCGGGGGCAGACTCTTCAAAGCGCATGTCTGTTTGATATCAGTGCTGTGGTTTAAAACCGAAATGTCTCCCACAGGCTCATGGGTTTGAACACTTGGTCCCCAGCGGCTAGTGCTGTTTAGGGAGGCGATAAGATCTTTGGTACACATGGCCTAGCTGGTGGATATGGGACTCTTGGGCCCTGCACTGTACCTAGTATCTCTCTATTTCCTGATGTACCGAGATGTGAACAAGCTATGCTGTACATTTTTCTACCACCGTGCCTTCCCTGCCGTGATGAGCTGAACCCCGAACCAAGTCAAAGTAAACTTCTCCCATATGCTGCTTCAGGGAGGTGTAGCCAAGTGCAGGCTGGTGGATGCATTTCACAGCAAGGTAGGAAGGACTCGAGAGCCTTCAGTCAGTACTCCTTACAGTGAGTCTTCCAGTGGAATACAGATGAAGCCATGGTCAAGATGGGCTCCAGACTGGAGGTAAGAGTAGCTCTAGCCACTAAGTGCTGGAGAAAGAAAAATAAAACAGATACAACAAGGTATGCATGCCTAAGACAGCATACAGGCAGTGGGGGAATGTTACCTTTATACCCCATCCCAAGACAGAGGACTAAGAGTGATGTAATTGCTCAATAGGTGTGGTAGTTTGAATAAGAATAGCCCTGATAGGTTCATAGATTTGAAGGCTTAGTCACCAGGGAGTGGCTCTATTTGAAAGGATTAGGAGGTATGGCCTTGTTGGAGTAGGTATGGCCTTGTTGGAGGAAGTGTGTCACTAGGGGTGGGCTTTGAGGTTTCAAGAGTCCAAGCCAGGCCCAGTGTTTCTGCCTGTTGCCTGTGGATCCAGACGTAGAGTTCTCAACTACCTCTCCATCACCATGTCTGTCTGTGTGCTACCATGCTCTCACTGTAAGGATGATGGACTAAGCCCCAGTTAAATGCTTTTTAAATAAGTTGTGGTTGTGGTGTCTCTTCACAGCAATAGAACATGAATAGGTTTCAGGATGACTGAAGAGACATGAAGTCCCTTTCCCCTTGGATCCTTTAGAAGTGAACTCTCTGGCCTGCTTTGGGGATCCTTTTCTCTGTCCCCAGAGGAGGAAAGGATTCTCTGTAAACCCCATTCCGTGACTCAGACTCCCTAGTTTGAGCTGAGACTTGGGTGAAGTGCCTCCTCACTGCTGGTCCCAGCTTCGCCAACAAGATTGAGAGTCCATCCTCACCCATGCACCCTGTGCCCTGAGAGAGACCACCCTGCCAGGGCCTATGACATATGCTTTCTGATAATTTCCCCAAGGGTCACACTGGCCACACCCTTGGGGTTTGGCTCCCAGCTCAAATTCCGCCAGCAAAATTATCTTTAATCAATGCTGCTCAGTCTGCAGCTCCTCCCAGGGGACTGCTGCTAGGCAATCTATTTCACAATCACTGGCTCCACATCAGGACCAGAGGAACAGGGTGTAGTGGAAAGAGCACCAGGCTGAGAGGCAAGAGCCCCGGGCCAGCCCTCTGGACCCTAACAAAGTAGTCTATTTCCCTTCCTTATCCCTCTTTCAAAGGGTGAGGCTAGGTGAGAGTGAAGCTGTCTAGACTCGTGTTTTACTCATAAGCACGTCCTATGAGTGAGAGCACACACTAATGTGGTGCCTCAGAGTGAGCTCCCCTTAGTCACATTTATACATGTGATTCTGAACCTCCAGTCAAAGACTCTATCCATACCTCAAATAGGGACAATGAGCACCTCTCCCCAAGCAATTTGGGAATGAGAGAGAGAGAGAGAGAGGACTCAAATCTCAAATGCTGGAGCCATGTTCTCAACTGAGCCATCTGGAGAGTTAGAAAACCCGTTGCAAGGGATAGGGGATGTTAATGTGGAAGCCTGTCAGAGGAAGAGGGGCAGAGAGTCTGGGTACTTTCAGTTCTGCATTTCAAGTCTCCCTGGGACCTCCTGAGTGTGTGTGTGTGTGTGTGTGTGTTCATGTTTGTAAACATGTCCAATGCAGAGGGAGGCATATGTGTACATGCAGAAGCTAAAGGACAATCTAGGCTGCTGTTTCTCAGGTGCAATCTATCTTCTTTTTGAGACATGATCTCTAATTGGCTTGGAGCTCACCAATTCACCCTGTCTGGTTGGCCAATAGGTTCCAGAGATTTTCTATCCCTACACCCTGCCAGTATTGGGATATAAGCTTTTTATGTGGGGACTCATGGTTGATTCAGGTGCTTATGCTTCAGAGTAGTAACGTTGCCATCTAAGCCATCCCTCCCCCAAACCTCGAGCTGGCTTTTTAAAATGGGTTTGAGATTTCTGATCCTCCTGACAATTTCAAGGGAGTGAATATTATCACACCTGTGTCTTGCTGGTCCTTCTAGCTTCCTAGTCCTGCCCCACCAAGCATCTCAGCCACATTCTGATCCACATCTGCACCTCACTCCATTGCACGCCTCAGCCCAGTGTTTTGGCCACAGTCAGTGTCCTGTCAACTTGTGTCAGGTTGAGACAGAGAAAACCTAAAGCCATCGTTCTTCTGTGAGGTGTGTTCTTTAGAGCGAGCTGACTATACCTCCCTCCCCGGGCAAGGTTGTCCACCATGGATCCATGACCCCACATAAGGCCAGGACTCAACCCCTGATGCAGCCAGCCCACAGCTTCCCAAGTTTTATTTTTATTAACCCAACTGGAAAATTGGACTCCACTCAGAGCTGTGCTGCAAAACAGATGCTGGATCTGGGCTCTGGTTTCCTAGATAAACACATTGCGATAATATGCATCTACCCGTGAAATGCTCTCTGCGGCGGCACGTGGCAGCTCTCCAGAAGAAAGAAAAACAGTGTCAACGCTACATTCGAAGCTTCTCACTCCCCTTCCTGGCCAGAGGCTCCACTGAAGGCTAACGCCCTCCCTGTTGGCTCTTCTTGTCCTCTCCTGCCTCTGGCCAGGAATTTAACAGCTTCTAGAAAGAACACTGGGCTTTACTCTATTCTTGTGTCTTGAACAAGGACCTTCCTCTGCACCCTGCCCCCATGCCCTTTGTGAACTCCAACCCAGCACAAGGAGACACTATGTACTTCAGTTTGCCAGGTGTGTCTGCCTCCTCCAGGGAAGCTCCCGGGAGTTAGGAACAGAGCCTGGTACATACTGTCATGCAGTGCCCAGAAATGAACCTGGCACAAGAGAGTGGACAAAGTGGCTAATGTTGCTGAATGAGGGAATGAAAGTGAGTCACGTTAGCTGAAGCCAGTGAGGGAGACACGAGATTCAAGAATGTGCCCTGGGTGTTCTCCAGCCTAAGCTGGGTGTGGGGACCAAGGGATCATCACACACCCCAGCCTCCAGAGTACCGCCATCTATGAGAGGAAAGGGGATTTCTTTCTCCTCATGTCACCCCACTATCCTTGTGAAGAGGATCTCTTGATAGTCACCAATGAGTGGAGGAAACTGTTAGCGTAAAACCCCCAGCCATGGAGGGCAATTGATACGGGAAAAAGGATGAGAGAACTGTAGCTCAGTGATGGAGAGCTCTGACCTAGTGTGTGCAAAGCCTTGGGAAAAGAGGAGGAAAGGAGGGGGCAGGGAAGCCATCACCCATCACCAGATGCAGCCCCTGGACCAGAGCACTAAGTTGTGGGGGTAGGGGTAGGGCAAGTGGAGAATGACTCATCTGGTGGCTCCTTCTCTCTGTTTTGAAAGACATCAAGACTTGAGGACATCAGGCTATGACACCAAAGGGTCTTGAATGAAGTTGGGATTTAGAAGAGGCCAAGGAGCACACAGAGGAAATATGGGACCATGAGGAAGGTGACAAAAGCCACCTTTCCAAAGCAACTTGGATAGACACTGATGGATGTGGGTGGGGACATTATCAGGGGCACCCTCCAGACCTGACAGGCAGTGGTATATAGTGGTGCACAGGATAGTGGACGGGTTACAGCCATCCTCTAGATTGGCACATCTGAGGACCTACAAGCACCTCCAGGGACACAGATAGTAGGGGAGAGCCCTTGAGAGGAGACAAATTATCATTTAGAGACATGTGCCTCCAACTTGGGTTCAGGTCCTGTCAGTGTCTCCCTTCCTAATGTTCTGGACCTCACTGGACCTCAGCTGCCACACCCATGATGGGGAGTGAAAATCTTGTCATGTCATGTGCAGGGGCAAGGCTTGTGTTGGGGGTGTAAGCACAAGGACTCAAATAGCTGCCAAGGAAATGACAACCCCACCCGAGACTGTTACCAGAAATCTTTTCCTTTCACCAACACAACTCAGAACGTGGTGTTGTGTTCTAAGGATGGTCACATCAGAGAGAGAGAGGCATGTAATCACTGTCCCTCACCCAGAAGCCTTTGGCCTGAAATATATGTCATTATATAGTGAGACAGAGCCCAGATCTCATTCAGGGAGCATGGGGAGGCAGAGCATGCCCTTCAATAAAACAAAGACCAGAAAAGTTGCTAGCTGATAAAATGTCATCTGCATACACTCACTCAGGTTGTGTCCCATTTTGTGTGGAAGGAGAATTGAGTATTTTTTAAAATGAAGAAAATGTGGACTTTTAGTTTAGATTTAAAAGACAAAAAGTTGACACAATTATGGCAGCTACAATGGTCATTTTCAGATAATGACACAGTTTTAGTGAACTTCAGTGTTCTGAGTGCCTCCGAGGAGCTGCAGGACTTCCCTCTGTTCTGACTAAGAGTGATCTGCAGGTCCTGGGAAGCCCCCGGCTGCCCAGATGCTCTGAAGAGTGAGCATCTTTCCCTGATACCCTTTTCCCTAAAACCCTGGGTCCACCAGAGCTCCCAGACCCTCATATTTCAGTTGGAATTGCCCAGACTTGTCCTTTCCCCTCTCTGACAGCAGCCTCACCCCTCTGAGGGTTTATGGCCACTGTGTGTTATCTTGGTATCCTGAGGTACCTGCAGTTTCCCTCCCCTCTATCTTTCTTCTTCCTCGGTCTCTTCCTGCTTCTTTCCCCTCCAGCTATCCATGAAATTCACTGTTTGTCCAGAACCGGTCCACTCCTATGGGGAACAGACAGTGAGATGGACCTAAGGAGGGAGACAGAGATGAGACAGACAGAAAACCCCAAAAGACCCAGGAACTGAGTCTCAGAAACAGGCTGACATGGTTCAGGGACAGGAGAGACCTAGAAGGAGAAGCAGAATCCAGAGAAAAGGAGACTGAGACACTGGAGTTTCCCTAAGACCATAACGGGATTACAACGTCCTACCCTACACAAAAGTTGTCCACACGGAGAGTCAAGCCTGTCAGGCTTTGCCTTAAAATTGTAGAGTGGTCCTGTTCAGCTCAAGACTTTTGTTCTGATTTATCTTCGTGGTTTTTGGTTTTTGTTCCTTTGTTTTGTTTTTGTTTTTGATTTTGATTTTTAGATAAGGTCTCTCTGTGTAGTCCTGGATAACCTAGAATTTGATATGTAGACCAGGCTGGCTCCAAACTCATAGATACTGCCTGCTACTGCACTTCAAGTGCTGCCATTGGCCTCCACACATGGCCAATAACATCCCCGCGACAGGGTCCCTCCGTGTCTCCGTCTCGCCTCTGTGCTTTCAGTCACCTGTGGTCAACCTTGGTCCCCAAACATAGATAGAAAATTTCAGAAATAAATAATTCAGAATTTCTAAACATTTTTACAGTATACTGTTCTAATCATTCTACATTGCTGCTATTGTCAATTCACTGTGCCTTTATAAATTAGACTTTGTTGGAGGCATACATTTGTGCATATAGAGAGGGGGTGACCAATACTATCCTCCACTTAAAGCGTCAGTGATATGTCTTGAAATGTGACCCTCTGGGTAAGGGAGTGAGCCTACTAAGCTCTGTTCTAAACTTCTTTGGCCTTGTTCTTTAGTGTTATTTCCATAGTATGTTTGAGTGATTGTTTTTCTTTATGTGTGGGAAGGTCTAATTTCAGCCTAATTCTTTTCTAAGTAGGCATCTATAATAACATCAAATATTGAATATCCACCCCCATTCTCTCTACCCCTTGGCCTCTCATTTGAAATACCCACCATGGAGACCAACCTGCTTCTGTACTCTCCACTGTGTTCCATGGAAGTATCTGTCTATTCCCATGCCAGTCCTACAATGTTTTAAACACTGTAGCTTTATTGTGAATTTTGATATCAAATAGAGCAAATTCTTCTTTTTCAAAATGTTCTTGGCTGGGCTTGTCTACTTTTTATTCCAGATGAACTCCAGAAATCAGCGGTCATAAAAAGTTCAGGACTCGTCAAATACCTTGTTTTCTGAATGTTCCTCCTTTTCCAGTTACTAATCTGATTCTTCTCCTCCCCACCCCCATTTCCTCTGAGCAGCACAACGGGGCATCAGCAAGATCCTCCCCTTCACACTGAGAACTGAATGCTGACAACTCCTGTTTGATAAAATTAGAACCACGAAGAGAGGCTATTCTTAGGATCAGGAGCGGGAAGCACAAAGCACTATATTCTGATTAGATTTAATCATTTTTAAAAAATATTTGTTGTACTGTTATTTGTATGTATGTGAGTGGGCACATGCATACAAGTGATAGTGCCTACAGAGACCAAAGGTATCAGCTTCCTCTGAGCTGCAGTTATGAGCAGCTGTGAGCTGCCTGACATGGGTGCTGGGAATCGAACCCAGGTCTTCTAGAAGAGCAAGCATGCAGGCTGAACCATGGAACCATCTCTCCAACCCCAATCATCTTTTTTTCTTTCCTTATAGAAAAAGAGGACAGTCTGGCATCGTGGTACCTGTCTCTCACAGGCTACTCCAGAGGTAGAGGTAGGCTGATCTCTGTCAGTTTAGAGCCACCCTGGTCTATGTTGGGAGTTCCAGGTGAGCCAGGACTGTATAGTGAGACACTGTCTGAAAGAAAAGGAGAAGCTATTGACTCGAGGTAGCCAATGCCTCAGTCCCCAAGCCCTCTGCCTCCCCTTACAGTGACTTACAGCCAACACAACAGACACCTGTGAGCTGGGATGGGGCCACTTCAAGCATCGACAAAACTGTGTTTCTGAGCCGTCCTGGCTGAGACCCAGGCTCCAGCCAAGGACACTTCCCAAGGCAAAGACTGTTTTGTGAGCCATCTGTTAAAAGTGAACGAGCCTCTCCTGGCAGCAGCTGGCCTGGCCACACACTTCCTTACAGGATGGTTTGCTAGCGTTCCTCTCCTATTAAGCAAAACAATGGTGGCTTCATGGGTTTCCTAACCCTCCTTTTCTTTGTCAGTAGGAAGTTCTCCGTGCACCCTCACTTCCTATGCACATGTTTACGATGCCAGGACAGACCTCCGTTTCCTGTTTGATTTCTCTCTTTTACCTGAGTCATGCTAGATAGCTGGCTATGGATATGGTCGTCCTAATTCTGGATTTTTCTGAAACAGCCCAGATTTCAAATATCCTGAACTTTAGCCTTAAGCTGTTAAAAAAAATACTTGGAATTCTAAGGTTTCCATGCCCGACTAACCCCTCCCATATTGCATTAACACTGGGAAATAGCCCAAAACAATTTTGTAAGATGATGTGTCCTTAAAGTTGGTTTGATTCTGAGAAAAAAAATTCTGTTATAAAACATTCCTGAACAATGACAAACACATCCCTTGACTGTTTCTAACTAAGCACTCCAGCTCTTATATTTAGCCAAAGGAATTCTTTATTTGGATTGTGTATTCCTTTTTATACATCATGCCTGTTTAAAAAAAATAAAACTTGAATCGAAATTTCCTTATATCAAAATGAATTGGAGAGGGAGGAGGAGGTGGGGGTGGGGAAGAAAGAAGAAAGAAAGACAGGGAGAAAGAATATCATCTACAGCACACAAGGTGGCCCATGGGGATGTTCTAGTCATAGCTGGGAAGTATGGAGCTGTCCACTAAGGAGGTGCTGACGATTTGCTGAAGTTGAACAGGGGCTGCCCTCCAGGGTCCTGAAAGAGTTCCTTCCACACCCCTAGCACCATCCTATGAGAAAAGTGTTAAGTGCCACGAGAGCCCATATCAACTATCTGTAGCCGTCTTACACAGTAAACAGACCTTCAGAGTTCTCAGCATCTTTTCCATACCACTCAAACCCGGCGTATTGTCGGCCCACATGGGATTCCTCTGAACACTGCAATACCTACTGTAGATGCTTCTAGAGGGTCTATCAGTTCCTGCATATGCTCATTCTGATGAGCCTAATAAGAAGACAGGATCAGCTGCTTGAGGATGGAATGGATGTGTACCTAATCTCTCTACACTTCCTGATGACCCCTTTATTGTTTTGTTTCCATGACAAGTCTAAGGACCTGCCAGCCTACCTTTCTTTTCTTCTTACTCACAATTTGTAGAAAATAAGATTATTTTTTAGAAGAGGAAACAATTAGCTTAGAGGTTTGCAATAAGGTGACTCTAAACAAGTTATTTTTCCCTCTAGGCTTGATATCCTCATAAGCAAGGCAGGAAATGCCAAGGATTCAGAGTCTTTATGTCCTCCTGTTCTTGAGCCTTCTTTCTTTCTTCCCTCAGTTCTATGCCTCCCAATAGGCCAGCAACAGTCTGTCACTCAAAGTCTCCATCACTGAGGACTGCTGTGGGACCTCTGCAGCAGGATTTAGGATCTAGAGATGAGATCATTATTTACTGAGGTATTGAATGAGCCTAAGGGCCTTTGGCTATGAACAATGTGGGATGTACAAAAGGCAGACCCAAATGTTGTGGTAAGTTCAGGAGCATTGATCCCTCTCTATTTCTCTTTCTCTCTTCTTCTCTCAGCTTTTATAAAAGTGTTATATACCTACTATAAAGAATTCTAACAATATTAAAGCACACAAAGAAAAAGTCTTGAATCTTCAATATAATACCACCCCAAAGTAACATAGCTGGCATAAGAAAACATTATTATAGGTGTCTTTCTTTATGTGCATATACAAGTAGGTAGGTGACTAAGGGAAAAAAAGCAGATAATGCTTTATGAATGGATGGATGGATGTATATAGTATAAACTGATAGATGAATGCATTGATAAATGAAAGAAGGAGATCATAAAGGGATCGTACTTTAATGCAGTGGTTTTCAACTTTCCTAATGCTGCAACTCTTTAGTACAGTTTCTCATGCTATGGTGACCCCCAACCAAAAGATTATTTCATTTCTACTTCATAACTGTAACTTTACTACTATTATGAATCATAATGTAAATATTTGATATACAAACCTTGTCAAAGAGTTGAGTCACTACTTATATATATTATATATATTATATATACATATATACATATATACATATATATGTATATATAATATACATGGTAATATATATGGTAAAATCAATTAATCTTTATTTAACAGATTAAATACACTAAGGTAACAGAATTTCTTGACTTTATTTCTTTTCCACAATAAGTGTTTCTTAGCCATATATGGTAGTGTACACCTGCGATACCAATATTCAAGAGGCTGAAGCAGAATCAGAAATTTGAGACTAGCTTGGGCTACACAGTAAGAACTTGTCTCAAAACAAAACAAGAACAAACTTTATTTAGAAAATTACTTTGAGACTAAAACCCCCTTTTATCTTATTATAATCCAGTTTTAGGCAATATCAATCAGGAAATTAGCACTTTTATACTGCATCCCATCTCCCCTCCCCCATTCCCCAAGTGCCATGTCTAATATATTTTTCTATTTTGGTCTCTCACTGTGAGTCACTGCCGGGGCATGCGATTGGAATTAAACAGTGCCTATAACAGAGATGTGATGGCATAGATGTGTTATAAACACTGAAGAATACCAATTAAAAAAAAGAGACCATCTTAAAATGTCTCTTGGTTACACAAACATAATAATAAATCCAGCTATTTATACGGATCACTGACCTAGTGTGCCTAATTACCATGAGTCATAGGGGTGGTTGCGTAGGATTGTCTTCAAGTATTATGGTTCCTCAAATGAAATTAAGTGGGCAGGCAACCTGGGTAATCTCAAAAGGTCGTACAGCATGACAGCATTTGAAATCAATCTCCTCAGTGATCTCCTGGGGGAATTCCCATTGGAGATTAGGGCAGACTGACCGCACACTGTGCCAGCCATACTAAGAACTCACTGCCCATCAGATACATGGCTGAGAACCTTACATATAATGACCCACTTAATCACCCACCATTCTCATGAGAAACTGACTTGATTTCCAATTTTAAACATGAAGAAAAAGAGTGGTCAAGGAACGATCAAGTTCTCATACTAGTGAAGCCTCAACTTCAGACTGTCACAGTAAGTAACAGAGACAGAAGCCATGTGCTTAATGTTGAGACGGGGCTGTTTTATGTGAGGGAGATATAAGTATTTATGTGGGAGCATGTGTCTGTGGGTGTATACATGCACCTATGTGTGCAAGGCTACAGCTGGCATTGGCTGGCTTGTTTCATTTACAGCGTTTCTCAGTAGACATAAAATTTGCAAATTCTGTGAGCCTGATTCAAGGATCCATCTCTCTTCTCTGCATCCATAGTGCTGGGATCACAAGGCATAGGACACTGCACATAGCTTTAAAAAAATACCCTCCCCAAAAAAACCAAAAACCTATGGGTTCTGGGGAGCTGAACTCAGGGAATCATGCTTGTGTGGCAAGCACGTCAGCACCTTTCCTGCCTGTAATAACTTACTGGCTGTGTGGCCTTGAGTTAAGCACTCAACCTCTCTGAGACATAGTATCCTTAGTAAACAAAAGACTAAAAAGGGCTTCCTTGCTGTCACCAGAACTCCACTGAGTATGCCTGGGAAGGAGCTTAGTGGATGGCGTCATTATCTTCTTCCCTCCAGAACTCTCAAGGCACAGCCGGTAGTGTTGGTTGGAACTCAGTCAGGAATCAGCCCCCGTTGATGAGAAAAACACCACCCAAAGCCACAAAAACAAAACAGTTTTCTTGCCAGAAGACAGACGGGGAGGACAGCAGTTCCGATGGCCATGAACCTTTACCAAGTTCAGGTTCGGAGTGAAGTCTACCAGGAAGGATACTATTTGTTCACATGATGCATTCTCAAACCATGATTTGACAGTAGAAGTCATTTCCTCTGGGCACTATCAAGAGGGCCACTAGGTATCATCTGCATTCCTTTGGTCAAGCTTTCTTCTACAGCCCTGAATCAGACACTCCAGGCAAAGTTGAGCAGATAGCCTGCCTCTTTGGATATGACACCTGAAAGATCAAGGCTAAAAAAGGGCTCGTCGGAAGCCTGAAGAGGAGACAACAGGCCAGTACTAGAAGAGCAGAAAGCCCTGAAGACAGAAAAGTTTATTTCTGGCCCCAACTCAAAGCCAAGACCTTGGATGAGTCCCCTATCCTCTAGGCAGAAAGACTTGTTTTCTCATCTATAACACACAGGCTTCCTGGATGTTCTCCCAAGGTCTGGCTAACTCTGCCTCATGCTATTCTGGGAGAGGTGCAGGGTTGACATGATAGCTGTAATTTATCTGGGAGAGTTTTTAGAGAAAGGAATTCAGCGAGAACCTAGAGACCACAGACTAAGACAAACTGGAATATGAAAGACCTTGGTGAAGGGTGTGTGACAGAAGCCGGGAGAGTCATTTATAGGACAAAGGCAAGAAGTCGGCTCTGGGGTTCATATGTAAGATGCACCAAGAGCCGAAGGGAAGAGACAATGTATGAACCCAAACTCAGTAAGTCAGGGTCTTCCCTGATGCAAATGACAGTCTAGGAGCATAATACGGAAACCTGTTCTCTCTAAGCAAAGGGAGGGATGAAGGGAGTGAGCAAGTCTGCAAAGGGGGGGGCTATTATTTATTATTTACTTATTAGGTGTGTGGGCATGTGCTTGTGTGCATGGATCTCTCTCTCTCTCTTTCTCTCTCTGCGCGCACGCGTGCGTGCATGCGTGTGTGTGTGTGTGTGTGTGTGTGTGTGTGTGTGTAATCTCCTGTATGCAAGTGCACGTGGAGGCTGGTGGTCAATATTGAGTGTCCACCGATCCTTTGATTCCCTCTTGTCTTACTTTTGAGATAGGGTGTGTTAGTTACTTTTCTGTTGTTGTGATAAAATACCATGTCTAAAAGCAGCTTGGGGAGGAAAAGGTCTATTTTTAGCTCCCAGTTATGGAAAGACAGACTTCCATAGCAGAAAAGACATGGCAAATGTATCAGGAAGCCACACTTTCATCTACACAAAAGGGAGTTGGGTAGGGCAATAAACTCTCAAGGTCTGCCCTTGGAGACATACTTCCTCCAGCAAGTACATCTTCATAAAGACTTCATAATCTCAAATAGCACCACCATCTGGGAAAATAGTGTTCAAATAATTGAGACTATCTGGGATATTTCTCATTCAAACCAACACATAAGCTGTCTCAGTGAACCTGCAGCTCACTACTGATTCAGCTAGTCTGGCTTGTCAGCAAGATCTAGAGATCCTCCCGTCTCTGCCTTTTTAGTGCTACGTTACAGGGGAACTGTCACGTTCTACTATGCATGGCTCTTTATGTGGGTGCTGGGCATCCAAACTCAGGTCCTCCTGCTTTTACAGCAAATACTTTACTGAAACATTTTCCTAGCCCATGGGCTCACTTTTAATCTTTGATGGGGTAGCATGTCAAAAGGTATGTAGGAGGGCACATCTCATGCCTTGTCTGGGTTTTTGAAAAAAAATAAGCTAGACAGAAAAGGGACCACTAAATTCGTCTCGGAGCCTTGGAAAGGCGTAAGAGCTCCCCAAGTTCTGGAAATCACATGTTTCTCAGGGCTGGTCTCTAAGATCTCTCTCTCTCTTGACAATGATTGAAACTAAGGACTATGTCCTCTCAACTCCCCAGTCAGCACTCAAATCCTCCCACCTTTCAGGAGTAGTCGACTCCCAACTCATTCCCACACTATCGGCAAGTCTCATGGAGGAGCTCTCTCTGACAGCCTGGGAGCCCACGGGTGAGCCCCATCAGGAGAAGAGAAGAGGCCGATGTTCTAAGTTGTCAGGTCTTAGGCTGATATCCCTTGTTGCTTCCTGTGATTTGCTGCAGTTTTAAATGTAGCTCATACAGACAAACAGGAGATAGTTCATTTGGGATTTCTCTTTGGCCAAGAAACGATACCCATAAGGCCATTGGGTCCACTTGTTGCCAGAACAGTTATGATTAGAGCCTAGACTGGCAGCCCTAACAAGCTAGGATCAACTACTTGTCCTCAATAGGTCAAAAATGACAGCGAAAAGTAGAGATTCATTTACTACAACCACAGTCTGGAAGATGGCAAATAAGACGGTGCACCCTAGTCTGTGGTCAGGGTACTGGCATGTGGCTTACATTTTAATAGATGGCTGTGGGTATGCATGACTAGGCAATCCTGGCTCCAGGGTCAGCCTGTCATTGTTTCAACTCCTGGCTGTCCTGCAAGGTGGTCTGACAAGACATCACCCCTGTGTGAAGTCTCTTCCTGTCAGGCAAGTTCCTCTTCTGGCTGGCACCAGGATTTGGCCTTTCCTTTCTCCAGCATGAGATTCCTGGGGAAATTCCAGTTCCCTGGGCTCTACTATTACAATAGAGTGAGAGCCAAAGCAAGGGGCACACACCTGTAACTGCAGTACTTAGGAGACAGAGGCAGAGTACTAGAAAGTTCAAGGTTATCCTCAGCTACAGAGCAAGTTTGTGGCCAGCCTGGGCCACATGAGACAACCTAACAAGATAAATCTGGGCTGGCTTAACCTCATTTTGATCGTAAAGAATTTCCCTCTGAATGAAACTGTCAGGCAGTGTTATGAAGAGCAGTGTTTAGACTTAGGAATGAAGCAAGCAAAGCTAATACTGTAAGCTCATCCTGGCCCCGAGTCAGCACCACTCATTTGTTATTTGTAACATCCGTGTTTGACATGTCACTGGGAAAGCATGAATCTTGTAGGCACTTTTGGCCGTATCGTTTGTGTTGGAGTTTCTCAGCTCTCTGGCACCACAGGAAAGGCAAATGAGAAACCCCGGAGAAGACCTCTTTCCTTCCTGTACCCCCTCATTTTCCACACTCCTATCCCTTCTCAGTTCAAACAGACACATCCTCCCATGGATCCTGGTCCCTAGATGATGGTGAGTCTCCAGGTCCCCTCTTTTTATTCTTTAATATTTATTTGTGGTAAAATTCATACATACAATATAGCATTTATCAACGTGGGGCTGGTGAGATGGTTCATCAGGTAAAGACTCCAGCCACCAAGCCTGATGACCGAGTTCCATCCCACAGCCACATGGTGAAAGGAGACTATCAGCTCCATACAGCTGTCCTCTGGACCACACACACACACACACACACTCATACACTTGTGCACACACATACACACTCACACACACTTATACACTCACACACATTCACTCACACACTCACACACACTCATATACATACACTCACACACACTCACATATACTAACACAAACACTCTCACACACTCATACTCACACACTCACTCTCTCACACACTCACACACTCACTCTCACACACTCACACACACACAATCATATACATACACTCACACACACTCACATACACTAACACAAACACTCTCACACACACTCACACACTCATATACATACACTCACACTCACATACACTAACACTAACACTCTCACACACTCATACTCACACACTCACTCTCTCACACACACTCTCACACACTCACTCACACACACACACTATTATACATACACTCACACACACTCACATACACTAACACAAACACTCTCACACACACACTCACACACTCATATACATACACTCACACACACTCACATACACTAACACAAACACTCTCACACACACACTCACACACTCATATACATACACTCACACACACTCACATACACTAACACATACACTCTCACACACTCACACTCATACTCACTCACTCACTCTCACACATACTCACACTCACATACATACACTCATATACACACACTCACACACACACTCACTCTCACATACACTCTCACACACTCACACTCATACTCACTCTCACACATACTCACACTCACATACATACACTCATATTCACACACACACACACACTCACTCTCACATACACTCTCACACACTCACTCTCACATACACAGGCATGTATACACACACCTAAAGCTAAAGCACCTGCATTCCAACATGCATGTGTACAGTAAATAATGAACAACGGTTTTTGTTCTGTTTTGTTTGTTTTTTAAGGCAAGTTCCAGGACAGCCAAGGCTACACAGAGAAACTGTGTCTCAAAAATACAAAACAAATAAACAAACAACAACAACAAACACTGTAGTCACTTTTAAAAACACAGTCTAATAGAGTTAAGTCTTCTCATATTGTCCTTCACCATCTCTCCTTTCTGCAACTGCTTAAAAGTCTTAAAGCGACAGGGTCACCTTTTGTGATTAGATTGATTCCAGGAATTCAACTCCTCCTTGCTCCTGCACAGAGCAGTGCAGAACTGAAGTGCAAGAGGATCACATTTGGCCTCAAATGCACCTCACTAATGGCTATTATAAATCACCCACATTTGCTGACTCTGTGGATAAAAGCAGGTCAGTGCCCTCAGCCAAGAACCTTGGGCCCAGCTGTGGCACGGGCTTCCTTCCAGGGGACCTGCCCGGCAAAGGCAAGTTCCGAGCTTCAGGAGTGCACAGCATAACACAAGTTAGATGCTCCACATCAGATGGGGGCACTAGAGGACTGTGCCTTCCAGGGTGGCTGTCACCTACCTGTGTGGCCCCTGCTTCCACCTCAGAAGAAGCAAGTTATGTAGTGCCTGGCTCCTCACCTGTGAAATTCAAATACTACCCACCTTACAAAGTTTCCAAAATATCATATGTCTGTGTTAATTACTCCAGAGTCAGATGTATAGTAGATATCTTTTGTTAAGTTCAATTTTTAATGTATTTTATTTATATTTGTATTTACATTTATATCGTATTTGTAATGCATTTTATTTATAGTTTACAGCATTCAATATTTCACCATATGTCCACCCCTTTATCATGGAATAATTCAATCGATAAAAAGTGTAAGTATTTACTACATATAGCATGATGTTTGATCTAAGAGTGCATTGTGGAATGGCTACATCAAAGTAAGTTTCATATCCATTACTTTACATATTTACTTTTCTTATGTGAAAACTGTCCTAGCAATTTGCAACAATATGTTAACTATAGTCACCTGAAACTCTCTATGTAGCACAGGCTGACTTGAACTCAGAGATCCACTTCTTCCAAAGTGCTGGGATGAAAGGCATGTGCCATAACACCCTGCTGTAACTGAACTCATACCCTTTGACCCATATCTGTTTGTCCTCGATGTGAGAATTGCTTAAGCAGTAGGAGGCAATACTCATGGTTGTCTAGATGACAAGTTTCCTATGTTCTGCAAACTACAAGTATAACTGGGGGGATCTGAACAATAATTCCAGGCTCTCCAGCTCACAGTCCCCCTTACCATGGAAAGCTCTCACTCCAGTAGGAGGCATCCCACTTTCCACTGGCTGTCTTTGCTTGAAATGGATGTATGTGGCTCTATGGGGCTCTAATTTCAGAGGCTGGTCTTCCCTGTCAGCCCCATCACTGGCACATGAGACACTGATGATATCATGTAGGCTTTGTCTCTGTGTGTCACGCCCAACAATACTCAGGAGATGTGGCTGTCGTGTCAATGTTTCTTTGTAAAATAGTTTCATCTTGTGCTTGAAAGTCCTTGAAGCACAGGACTGGCTTGAGCAAGTCTCTCAACTCACCTTGAAGCTGCTGCAGTCATAGCCCAGTTGGGGAGTTTTGATCTACACACAAGGACCTGGGTTCTAACCTCAGCATGGCATGAATCAGGTGTGGTGGCAGACCACAGAAATTCCAACATTTATGAGGTAGAGGCAAGAAGATCAGAAGTTTGAGGAGGCCAGCAACAACAAAAGGTATTTTTAAGGGCTATGCACTAAGATGTGTTATTGCTGGTTCTGTTCTCTCCTAAGAGAAGTGCTAGCCCTTGACAGCTCTTTACACGGGCATCTGGGAAACCTGGCTTTTGGTACCATGTTGGCTAAGTCTATCCCAGAACAAGGGGTACATCTGGGCTAAGTAGAGACTTGTCATCATTATCCTTCCGCACTTTGATGTCCCAAACATAATCTCCCAGCAATATCACCTGTATTAGTTGTTTATTGTTACATGATAATTCCTTCTAAACTCAGTAACTGAAAATAACACACATTTATTATGGAGTCAGTAATTCAGGAGTGGCTTAGCAGGGTTGTCTAGCACAAGGTCTCTCTAGAGATTATCATCAAGGGTTAGACAATGTTAGAATCATCAGAGGTTTGTTTGGGTCTGAAGCACCTATCTTAAGATGGTTCACATGCCTTATTATGACATGGTTTCCCACAAAGCAAATCATCCAAGGTGGAAAGAATGACCAAAACCAACACAGATGTCATTCATCACCTAATCTTGGAAGCCACATGCCACCACTGCTGCTGGCATACTCTATCACGGCCATCAGAGAGGCCAGCCCTGCCATATGAGAAGCGGCATATATAGGGTGCAGATAAGGGACATGACAAGAGCCGCCTTGGATGTTGGCCACCACACACTCCCTACTCTCTCTCCATCTCCACCCTCCAGTCTTGCTTGAGGGGAACCCACCTTTCTCCATGGTCAAAAAAGAAAGAACTTTAAAGATCTCAAGAATGGAAACTAAACCCAAGTATGTGTGCTTGAATGATGATAACCAGGTAAAGAAATGGAGAATACGGTGGAGGGAGATAGCACTCAGTGGATAAATCACTTGTCACACAAACATGAGGAGCAGAGTGTGGATCCCAACACCCACATAAAGTCAGGCAGGTGTTGCGACCATCCATAACCCCAGCTTTCAGGAGAGAAACTCAGGATTCCCCCAAGGAAAACTGAATAGCTAGATTAGTTAGAATTATGAGGTCCTAGTTCAGTGAGAGACTCTGCTTCAATAAATAATGTGGAGATCAATTGAGGAAGAAATCCAACGTCAGTTTGGGGCATCCTTGTATACCTACACACACGTACCTACAAAAGAAAAAAGAGGAAGGAAGGGAGGGAAGGACCAAATAAAGGGAGGGAGGGGAGGAGGGGAAAACTCACTAGAAGGCCTAGAAGCTTTAAGAAAAAAAAAAATCAGGATGATTATGAGAATAGACAGGAGACACAGGTCTGAAGCGGCATTGTGCGGATAGAAATCACATTGTAACAGCAGAGTGGTATTTTCCTCACCCCTGTCCATACCAGAGGTGTGTTCCACTTTTTGTTGAGAGAGCAGCCGCCATCTTGAACACCATCCACACCACTGGCAGGAAGAGAGTCCTGGAAGGCCATGCACTAGCGATGAAATACTCTGGCCCAGAGATGATATATGTTCCTCCCGTGCACAATCCACCGGCCATAAATTGTCACTCTGTCTCCAGATAACCACAGGGAGCCAAGAAGAGCAATCCTATCACGTGCCTGGAAGGGGAGAAAGCTGGAAATAGTTGGCAAACGGGACTCCTGACTCTTCAGCTTAAGAGAACAAACTGCAGAGAGGCAAAGGGGGGACTGGAGCTTGGGATTAAATCCCAGGCAGGAAGAGACTTCTGCAGGGCTGTTCTAATTAATTAATAATTAATGAAAACTTTGCCAGTTACTTCCTCTCCCTGGTCATTCTCTACTGCCTCCTCACATACCAGTCTAAAACTCAAGATCGTTTGACTATTGTGTCTCAAGTTTGGGGCCTTCTTTCCTTCCCCTCGTTCTTTACCCCACACCTCTCCATGGTGATGGTTACTTAAGAAGACTTAAGTAAATTCATGGACTTGAAGTCACATGCCCCTTCAATTTTGTCTTCCAGAGAACCACTCAACCCCCTGGGATCCTTAAAGGCAGCCCCCAACCCACTTTACAGAGATGGGCTAACCTCTAGCCCTGACCTGACCACAGACCCTGGTTTATAGTAGGGTCAGTTAAGCCAAGCTCACGTCAGCCTGAAGGCCTGCTGACCCCAATTCTCTCCCTTTTGAGCAGATGCTCAATTCTTAGGAATCTCAAGTACTTATACACACTACTTGGCCCAGTCTCTTTTATCCAGGCCAAAACATCAATCTCCCCAGAAGGCCTTCCCCAAGGGACTGGGGGGGGGGGGTGGCTGTGACATGGCGTTGCGCATTGTAACACTATCTTGTCTTGCAGTAGACTCCATAGAACATGCACATTTGTTCATGCCCCCATGTGTCCTAGCTGCTGTGGTTAGAGCATGTTTTGTTATTGTCCAGGCCTAAGGCCTCTATTTGCTCACTCACAGACTAGTAAATGTCCATCAGGGGAGACAGCATCATCTAGCCCTGATCTCTCATTTCCCAGCCTCCAAGTCAGTGTGACAAAAGCCACACAGCTAGTGACTGACACGTGCAGGATTTAATCCCCCAAATCAGTCAGATTGTAGATGCTGTGGCTTCAGAGGGCATCAGGAGAGACAGCAAGGGAAGAGTCCTAGAATGCTAAGGAAAGGAACTGGAGTGCGAGGCTCAGGCCTCAGCATCTGGTTTTGTTCACTGAGAGCTGGACAGAAAAGCTGGACATACAAGTTGTTTCAAAGAGCAAGGCAAAGAATCGCAGAGCTGCAGTCAGGCTACACCAGACCCTCGAACTCTGTGGGTAGACATCCAATTCCTATTTCCCTTGTTGGTGGAGTCCAGCTTTGAGTCTGCCCTGTGATCCTTCTCCTTTGGAAGCAGCTATGGAAACAGCCAGAACAAGACCATTGCAACAACCCCTTCAAAGCAGCTGCTCTCGGGAACTTCTTGAATCTTCAATATGTCCCTGAACAGCGAACCTGGGGAAGTGAGTCCTATTCTCATTGTTTGTGGCTTAAGAGAAGCCAGGAGAAGGACACACATGGTGGCCAGGGGGCAGGCCAGGGCTGCAGAGAGCCAGAGGCCAGCTGGGAGGACTCCTGCAGGAAGTGGGCGGGGCTTAGGGAGAGCCTCCATCTGCAAGGAAATCCCCTCCCCTGGGTTCACTCAGAGGACAGTTCAGGTTGAAGCAAAGATGCCAGAGAGCAGGCAGAGAAGCCAGACCCAAGGGGAGGCATAAATGCCAGAGACAACACTGTGAGAGTCAAGAAAAAAGCCAGGAACCAACTGAAGGTCCTGGAGCGTGTCTGCACTCGGCCAGCTTCTCCAGTTCAGGAAAGCAGAGAAGAATTTGTTGGGAAGGGAATAAAGAAAAAAGCTATTCCGTTCATTTTATGAGCTCATCAAAACTCTGATAATAAGACCTGTCAGGAATAGCACACACACAGGAAGCAACAGGAAAAAACAACAACAACAACAAAAAACCCAACTCTAACAAGGTCAATAAAACATGTGGAAAAGAGGCACCCACGGTGTGAGATGGGGCTTCCTCTGGTGGTTAACACTAAATAGCTAGGGCTGCGGGTGTGGTTCAGTTGATACTGTGGTCACCTAACATGCACAATGCCCTGGGTTCGATCCCCACCATCGCATACACCCAACATGGTAGCACAAGCCAACACTTGAGAAGTGGAGGCAGAATGATCACAAGTTCAAAAGCATCTTCTACTACATAAAAAGTTCAAGGCCAGCCTGGGATATATGAGATCTTATGACAAAAGAGGGAGGAGACGCTGGGTGGTTCAGTTGGTAAATTCTTGTTTCACAAACTTAGGAACCAGTGTTGGAGTTCCAGCAACTATGTAAAAGAGCAGATTAATTGAAGTACAGGGAGGAGGAGGGGAGTAGACACAGATCCTTGCAACTCATAACCAGCTACCTTAGCCTAACTGGCAAGCTCTAGCTCTCAGAGAGAGACCCTGTGTCAAAAAAAAAAAAAAAAAACAAGATGGGGGCTAGAGAGATGGCTCAGCAGTTAAAAGTACTGACTGTTCTTCCACAGGACCCAGTTATGATTCCCAGCATCCACAGGGCAGCTCACAACAATTTCTAACTCTAGTTCCAGGAGATCTGATGTTCTCTTCTGGCCTCTGCAGGCACCAGGCACACACATGGTGCATAGGAATACATGTAGGCAAAACCCTCGTATACAGAATAAAATAATAATATGAAAAATATTACAAGGTGGAGGGTGCCTAGGGAATGACACTGAAGGTTGGCCTCTGGCCTTCATATGTGTTCACACACACATGCATACACATGACTGCACACATACACATACAGGTTTGTACAGTTCATCAGTAAGAAAGCAAATTATTCAGATCCACAGTCTGAAAACATTGGCTAAAAACCCACATCCATTTCCATTTGTTTGTTTGTTTTACTTTTAAAACATAGGAAGGGTAGGCCAGTATCTCTTGGCATAATAAAGAGTGGCAATATCTTATTTAAAATTAAAATACAATAAAAAGAAATTTTTAAAAAAATAATAGCTTGTTCATTAAAATCAGTGACTCAAAAGGATATTTTAGTTTCAGTATTATTCCTTAATATTGCTCTGGAAATTAAAGCCAATGCAATAAAAAAAAAAACCAAGGTAAACAAGATATATTAAAAAAACAAAATTGTCAATCAAATCTTAGTTATCAATGCTCTATATTAAAATTCCACTGTAACTTCTAGAAACAAAATAGCCATTAAGGAGAGCTTTAAAACTCACTAAGAATAGAGTTGCTGCCCAGAGTTAGTGCAGACCCCACAGGTTGAGAGCAAACAGCTTACCTGGACCTCTCTGTCCATCAGCGATGGCTTGGGAGTTCCCACTATTCTCTACTTGTTTTCAATAATTTATTGCAATGGCTCAAAAACCTCAAAACAATGCATTTTCTAGTTTATATATAATGACAGATATGACAAAGGAGATAGGTAGAGAGGAGTGCATAGAGTGGTATCAGAAGCATGCAGGGCTCAGGGGCTTCTGTCCTGCCAAGGTGGCATGTGCCACCTCTCAGCCTACAGATATATTCACACACCCACACAGCCATGCCTGTACCTGATGGATGTTTGTGCTTTCCGGTGGCCATCCTTCCTCCAGGAGCCCCCCCCCCAAAAAAAAACCAGTCATTTTGTTAAAACAAAGATACTTCCAGCACATTTCCAGGGGTCTTAGATCTGTGTCTGGGACTAAAGAATTGTAGATACACATATCTTGCTCTTCCAAAATATTGTGTATTTGTACAGTCAATGGAAACAGTGTGGCAATACTTTAAAATCATAAATATGCATCTTTTCAATCTATTAACTTCTCTTTTAGATACTAAATTATGTAATGAATGTATGCAACATGGTACAAGAATATTCTACAGATAACCTTGGATCCATGTTTTATACATGTATGTACAATGGTATTTCTATTTATTGCTCCTACATTTTAAAAAGTAATAAACAGTCTCCGTTCAGTGGTACACTATGCATCTGTGAAGAAGGATAAGGAAGAAAGATTTGTATTCTGAAAGAGAGTGTGTATCAGAGATATAAATTTAAGTAAAAAATACAACATACTCAGAAGATTGGGTATAGTGGCATGTTCCTGTATTTCTAATTTTGGGGGCAGCTGAAGCAAGAGAATCATTTCAAAGCAGAGGTTCAAGGTCAGCCTGTGAGACACTCATTTATACACAAAATATCTATGGGTGAACACACAAGAAATTAGTATAGTAATATTTACTGTATCTGTGATACTATAATCTATTATTTAAGTTTTCACCCAAGTGAATATATTACCTACTAATAAATACATTTGATTTGATTTTAGGAAATAAGACCTACAGCAATCATTCTCCCTCCCAAGACAGGGTTTCTCTGTGTAGCCTATGGCTGTCATGGAACTTACTCTGTAAACCAGGTTGGCCTTGAACTCACAGAGATCTGCCTCTCTTTCTCTTGAGTGCTAGGATTAAAGTAAAGTTGTACACCACCACTGCCGGCCTCAGCAATGCTTTTTTTAAAAGATGAAATCCCCTTTGCTTTGCCAGATATAAATAATTTAGTTCAGAACTATTGCAGTTGATATGTACACCTGTAATTCCAGGACTCAGGAGGCTGAGGCAGGAGAATCACAAGTTTGAAGTGAGCCTAGGCAACACAGAAAGACCCTGTATCAAAAAGGAAGCCAACTATAAACTAAGCATGGTAACAAATACTTGTAATCCCAACACTCGGTAGGTTGACGGAGAAGGATCAGGAGTTAAGACCACCCTCAGCTACAAAGTCCGAGACTAGCCTGGGCTACATGAGACCCAGCTCCAAAATAAATAAATAAATAAATAAATAAATAAATAAATAAATACTATTAATAAACATTATTAAATGAGAATGCTGACAGGAGTACTTGACAAACATGCAAATCAGTAACTTAATATGTGACTAAATAAACATAAAAAGAACTATGAAATTATTCAACAAATCATTTGGTAAAACAGCTCTCTGACAAAGATATTATATTGTCACTGGCACTGCATGTCCAAATAAGTTCTACATTATTTAAAAAAACCAAAACATTACATGCATGTATGTGTGAGCCAAAGTGTGCAAGTGTGAGCATCTGTGCACGTGTACACGGAAGCCAGAGTGAAATCCTGGTGTCTTTCTGTGTCATTCTCTACTGTATTCTTTGAAATATTTACTGAACATGGAGGCTCTGAGTTTTGCTAGGGTTAATGGCCTCTAAGCTCTCAGAAGCCACATTTCTCTTTGGTGTCCCCTCACTTCAAATGTTGGGGTAACAGGCATGCATGACCATTCCTAGCCTTTACTGTGGTGCTGGGGATTTGAACTCAAGCCCTCATATTTGCAAAGCAAGTACCCTTACCCACTAAGCCATCTCTCCATCTCTGGTATTCAATTTTTCAAATATACAAAATTAAACTCAGCAAAACTAGGTAAAATCTGTGAGTAATTAACTAATTTCCACATATTGGTGGATTTTCTGTTTTGAATTATAAATCAACCTCTCATTCCTGGAATAAGCTCCATTTGGTCATAATTTGTGTTCCTTTTCAGATACTATTGTTTCCAATTTACTGGTATTTATTTTAAGAGCTCATGGGGATGTTGGTCTTTATTTTTCTTTTATCATCTTTATCTAGCTGTGAGGTCAGGATAAAGCTGACCACTTACAATAAATATATTCTATATTGTTTTAGGTGAGTTTGTGGGTTGGTAGTATTCCATTCTAATGCACCATAGACTTCACTCATTGAGCACAAACTGTTCACAGTATTTTCTTTTTTAAACACCTATAGGGTCTATTATGATGGCCCCTTTTGCATTTCTAAAGTACCCCCTCCTTTCTTGCCAATTTTATCAGCCTTTTAAAACCCAAGCTTTCAGTTTTGTTGATTCTATTTTTCTGTGTTGTATTTCATTGATTTCCACTCTTTTTTTAAGATGTATTTATTTTATGTGGATGATCGTTTACCCCCGTGCATGTATATGTACCACATACATGCTCCTTGCCCACAGAAGCCAGAAAGGGCATTGGATTCCCTGAAACTAGAGTTATGAATGGTTATGAGCCACCGAGTGGGTGTTGAAAACCAAACCTGGGTCCTCTGTAAGAGCAGCAAGAGCTCTTAATCCCCAAGCCATCTCCAGAGCCCCTGATTTCCACTCTTTGCCTCCTTCCAATCTACAAACTCCCATTGTTCATCATTTAGTCTGCTTTTTTAAGGGTGTTTGTAGGGCAGGCTTGTAGAACATTCTTTTCTAATATGAACACTTTGAGTTAAAAGGTATTGGAAGTGCTGTCAGCTCCATACCACCAGCTCTGATGTGGTTTTCATTGCCTTTCCGATCAGCCTGTACTTTCCCTCCTGAGGCTGTGAGCTATTCAGAGAACTGCCTTTTAATGTGCAGATGTCTACGCGTTTTGTTGTTGGTGGCGATTTCCCATTTTATTTCCAACTTAATTCATTTGCAGAGTCCATGTAATTTCAACTCTCAAGTTAATTGAGACATACCTTATGACCCATTAATGTGTTCTATTTGGAGACTGTTACACATGAGCTTGCAAAGAATGTGTGTTCTGCTGTAGCTGAGCACTGGTGTTCCCTAATTGTTAAACAGGTCAGTCATTGATGGCACTTAATCCTTTGTTTGGATTTTTGTTTGTTTGTTTGTTTGATTGATCGGTTTTATTTGGGGGTGTTTTGGATTTTGTTTGGTCTTTTGAGACAGGATCTCAGTTTGTCTTGGCTGGCCTAAAACTCACTGTGTAGACCAGGCTGGCTTTTGACTCCTAGGCTTCCATCTGGCTTTACCTCATTAGTACTGAGATTAAAGGCATTCACCACCACACCCAGCCCTTTGTTTTATTTTTGGAGCCCAGGCTGGCCTCAAGTTTGGTTCCTTGCTGAGGATGACCTTGAACTTCTGATCTTTCTGCCTCCACCTGCCAAATGGTTGGGCTCCTGTGCCAGGTTTATGGAGTGGTAAGGACCAAACCAAGGAGCTTCAGGCTTGCTGGCTTTACCAGCTGAACTGCCGGCCCAGTCTAAGTTCTTAATTCTTACTGGCCATCTGTTTGCTCTATCCATTACTAAAAAGAAGTGGTAGATCTCCAACGACACTCGTGATTTGTCCATTTCAGCTTTTGCTTTTGAGCCATCTCCCTAGCTCTCTTTTGTCAGCTTTTGACAAATGTGTTTTGAAGCTCTGTTGGGTGTACGCATTTAAAGTCTTCATTAAGCAATCTGTTCAGTGTTGGGCTAAGTCCCAAATAGCCTCCGTAGTTTTTCTTGGCTTGAAATTTATTTTGCTTTGTATTAATACAGCCATTCCACTTTTCTAATATAATTTAGTGTTTACAAGGTATATATTTTCTTTTTTTTTTTTTATTTTAACCCATCTAGGTCTTTAAGTTGCTAAGTGAGTTTCCTCTTGTAGACAACACAAAGTTGGTTCTCTGAGACTCTTGTTTTGTTTTTAATTCATTTTTAAAGTCAACATACAAAGGAATAGGCTTCATGATGACAATTTTGTATGTGTCATTGTACTTGGTTCTATTTTCCCCCACTGCCCTCCCCATATACCTCTCCCCCTCATTCCCTTGTCCCCTTCCTCCCCATAAACAGTCTTCTTGACTGGTTCATATTTCATGTATTCCATTAATGTCTTTTCCCCTGCTCTTCTTCCCTTCTTGTCTTACCCTTCCTGATTCCATGTCCTACATAGTTAACTACAAGTCCTATACCTCTTTGTGTGTCTCTCTGTCTCTGAGTCTTTGCTTCTCTTTCAGAGATAAACATGGATATGCAAGTATTCAAGAATGACCTTGAACTTCTGATCTTTCTGCCTCCTGAGCACTGGGATTCCAGCCAGGTTTCTATGGTGCTGGGGGGGTTGAACCCGGGGCCCCATGCATGCTAGGCAAGCACTCTTCCAACTGAGCTACTACCATCTCACCTTCATTCTTAAAGAATATTCTTCCTAGGTAGACAATTCTAAGTTGGCAGGTTTTCCTGTGAGCCCTTTAAAGATGTTAAAAAAAAAAAAAAAAAAAAAAAAAAAAACAAAGACTTGTTCTTTGGTCCCTCTTATCTTTGTCCCCTGCACATGATGTATCTTTTGTTTGGCTGAGTTTCAATTTTTTTCCTGTATCATTGAGTTCTAGTAGTTTAGTTGTTCCTTGGAATGGTTTACTTTATTTTTTTTTTCTTTTCTTTTCCTTTTCTTTTTTAATCTTACTTGGGGGTTGTTGAACTCTCTGAGTCTGTGGAATTGTGGCTTAATCAGATGTAGAAATTTCTCCACTGTGATTTCTTCTGTGCCCTCTTTTGGGATTCCTTTGGGACAAACATTATGCCCTTGTTAATGCCCTGTAGGTGACAGAGGTGGTAGACAATTTTTCCCGTCTTTTTGTTGTTGTTGTTGTTCTCTGTAGTTCAGTATGAATGGCGTCTACTGCTTTGTTTTCAAATTCACAAATCTTTTTTTACAGTGTCTGGTCTGTTAGTGATGCCCATCCAGAGAATTTGCTCTCTTCCGTATTCTTCATGACCTGTTATCCTGGCATTTTCGTGACTCTGTTTTTATGTTTCTTACCCCTTTCTTGTTAAGCTCATTATCATTTAAATCCTCAACTATCCCCTCCTGCTAATCCTATCATACCCTTAATATCTGTCTGTTTCTATTGGTAGGTTTATTTTTCTCTGATTCTGAATCACACTCTTGCTTCTTCTTGTGAGTAGTATTTTTCAATAAATCTAAAATTATTCCTGCAAAAGGCTTACATTATGATTTGTAGGGAAGTGGTATACATGGCTCTGTGTGTGCTCACCGATGTGTACACATGTGGAGGCCAGGGGGTGACATCATCGTATGTCTGTCTTTATTGCTCTCTCAATTGTTGTTGTTTGGGATTGTTTGTTTGTTTGTTTGTTTTTAAGACAGGATCTTACTACATATCCCTTGTTGTCTCTGAAATCACTCTGTAGACCAGGCTGACCTTAAAATCATAGAGCTCCAACTGCCTCTGCCTCCCAAGTGCTGGGATTAAAGGCGTGTACCACATTTACTTGGCTGTTGTTTTTAAACAAGGTCTCTCACTGAACCTTACTCTCAAAGCTCAGGCTAGACTGCTGACCAGCAAGCCTCTCGGACCCATGTAACCCCATGCTCCCAGCACTGGGGTTACAAGTGCATGCACCACACTTGGCTTTTCACAAGGATACTGGGCATCCAAATCCAGGTCTTCATACTCATACAGAAAGCACACCAAGTAATCTCTCCCAGCCCCTCCAACCTTATTTTTTGAGATAAATTCTCTCATTGAACCAGCACACAGAGTACAACTCTCGGGAGTCATTTCGGTCTTTCCAGCGTGAGATCTGAGAATCAAACTTAGGTCATCAATTTTGCTTTGGCAGAAGCAGGTGCTTTTATCTCCTGGACAACTCATTGGTTCTCCTCTGAGGTTTTTGACTTCTAGTGTGTACTCCATTCACGAGACATATGCTGTGCTGTATTCTGATCTCTTGTTGAATGGATCTTCCTGGCACACATATGTGTATTGTCTGTAGGCATGTGACAATACTGTTTATTTCTTTTCTTTACAGGACCTTTCACCCTGATATTTTCTGTTGGTTACATCGATTATAGAAGAGCTAAATAACATTGCTGATGGGGGAGGGGTCAGACAGCCTTCGTAACCTCACAGGGCTCTTCTGCTGTTGCAGTGTCATGTCAAAAATGGCAGCTCACATTCTAAAATTAAAGGATTTTTTTTTTTTTACTATTGTTTTCTTCTGCTGTCTCTTTCCTCCTGCCCCATGTTGGCCTGAGCCTTCTCTTACTTTAGTTTCCTCCACCCTTATCCTATTAAGGCTCAAGTCCTCTCCTCCTAGACTGTTACTTGGCAGATAAGTCCTGTCTCAAATGGTACCCATGGGTCACTCCATCTTGGGAGTTCCTGTACAAAGAGGCCGGAGCAGCGCCTCCCTTCAGGTCTCCTTGCAGCTCTTTGCTCTCATCAGCCCTTCCGATTCCCCTGCTGCTCTCAAATCAAGCATCTGTGCCTTCTGTCCTGCCTCTCCTTGTCTCTCATGTCTGTCTGCTGCTCTTTTACTTCTGTGTCCCACACAGATGCTCACTGTATGACTGAGGTTGTCGGTGCTCCCTACTCTGTTCCCCAGGTTGGTTGTAAACGTTCCCAGGTGCCTAGTCTTATCAATCAGCTGCTCTGAGTCTTTTGTGGTCATTCAAGAACGATCATACATGATGCCGCCCTGTGCTAGCTGTCTTACCAGAATTTGTGCATATGTGCATGCGTGTGTGACCTTTCAATGTCACACAAGGAAAGGGAAACATTACACACTCTTAATTAACCTTTATATTTTGTTTGGAATTTAACCAAAGTGATGAGAAAATTGAAAGAAATTAATGGGTTTGGAGGGTGGCAAGATGGCTCAGTAGATAAAGCCCTCACTGCCAAGTCTGATGACCTCAGTTCCATCCCCAGGACCCCTGTGATGAAAGAAGAGCCCCTACAAGTTAGCCTTTGACTTCTGCACATGCACTGTGACACAAATAAATAAATACATATGATTTTAGTGTACTTTTTAAAAGTAGTCATTTGAGTGTGGTTGAACTGGAGGAGTGGTTCAGCAGCTAAGAGCATGTACTGCTCCTGAGAAGGACCCTAGTTCTGTTCACAGCAGCCATATTGTGGAGCTCACATCTGTAACTCCAGCTCCAGGGGATCTGATACCTTTGGCCTTCATGGACACCTATGATTCTGTGCACATACAATTAAAAATAATGAAATCAATATTTTTGAAATTAACCCATTGAAACAAGGGACTAAATATTGGCTAAATCACACTTTCCCTAAATTACTTGTTGTATATGTCCATGTTTGGTACACAACCTTCACAGTGGCCATTTTAACACCTTCAGGAGATTCTACTGAATAAATGTACCAAAATTCAGGCAGCTCCTTATTGTTGAACACATGCTGCCTCAGTTGATGATGTCATAAATATGTCTGTGTGCTTGGCTGCTTGTGATGTTGAATTATTTCCTTATGAAAGAATCCTATGAGTGGAGTGACTGGGTCAAGGGTAGAATCATCTCCCTGACTCCAGCAGTTTATAATCTGAAAGTGTATTTTGAGAATTAGTTTTCTTATTATAGGGCAAAGGTCGAGGCTCAGTTGTTAGTGTTGAGAAGGCCACGAGGGAAGCCCCATTTCCCAGAGTCACTGCTAATGTGTCCTGTGTCCCAGCTCTCCTCTGCTCCTCTTCATTTCTCTCAGCTTTCCACTTTTGGAAACATTTATGAAGTACCTGCTCTACAGCTGCCACTGACATTTCTCTCTGCCTCACTGCAGTGAACCCCACAACTCTGTATATTGTTCCGACTGGTTCAACATGTATAATGCCAAGAGGACCAGGTCAGAGGTGCACTGGTCTATTCTTCCTGAGGAACATGAGGGCACTGTGGCCTGCAGGGAAGCATCTTCATTTTCCACCGTGTGTCTGATAATGCCTAGGGAACCCTAGAATCTTCTGCTAGAGAGATCTGGTATTAGCAATCCATCCCTCTCCATAGGTGGGTATAAGCCTATCCAAGACTAGCCTTGAGGAGAAAGAGGAGAACCTAACCAATCCCAACTGTACCAGGCTGACCTTTAAGAGTATCTTACGACTGTTATCCCAATCAACTGCTGATCTAGAAATAACTACATAGTGATTCAGTCACAATCTTCCCATTATCTGAATTCAGCCCACATTTAACCTTCAGCCTGTTTTTTTCCCCCTCTGCCTCTCCCAAGATTTCTAAAAACTAAATCTTGGTCTAAACCCAGATCTTTCAGGTTAAGGTTCTGGCTATAGTTCTGAGTCTCTGCTTATCCTAATAAGCACTTCCCCACTTGACAGATTCCGCTCTACAACCTGTTGAGTTTCTATGTTCAATCACCTAAGGCTGAAAACCAATACTTCAGGCATGTCTTTACTTTGTGCTCCATGGCCATACCTCCCACTCAATGAAGCCTGCAATCACAAGCTGTCCCAACCTTCATAATGTCTTTATAGTCCCTGTCAAAGCTAGGTAATTCCCAAGACTATCCATGTTGCCAGTGAACATGTATCTAAGTTTGCTGAGTTAGTAATCACACTGCTTTCAAGGTTAGCAATCCAAGGACCAGAGAGTAAATATGACTTTTCAGAAGTCAAAGAAGAAGCCTGTACTCATATCTATGCATGGAGCCTGCTGTTCCTGACTCCCAGGAGAAAACGAGCAGGTGGGATATTAGAAAAAAATGTTGGAAATTATTCTAAATCAGAAATTCAACAAGTCTTAAGACCTGCAGAGCTGAGAAAGAGGAATGGCCTGAAACTCGGGAACAAAACAAGTCTTACTTTCAAGATATGAATTGAAAGTCAGGAAAATAAAATCAGGGGCTGATTTTAGGTGGAGTCCCCTAGATCATCGGGCTGGGTTTAGTTAGATAACTGCTTGTATCACCAAACTGTCCCAGCATCCTGGAGTAAGGACTGGCCAATAGGTGCAGGTCAGGAGCAGGGTCCATGGAAAGAGAATAGGTGTGAAAATGAGAAAAGATATAAGAGCCAAGTCTAAACCTCACTCTCATCCACGGCTGGAAGAGCCTCTGCATCACTCAAGGCCTCCTTGTATCACAATGTATCACAATGTATCACAAGGGCTACATTATGGTGATGCTCAAAATCTGCATCACCATAACCCATGGAAGTCTAATGCTTCTTGCAATGTTTTTTTTCTATAAGACCCAGGACACATATCTTCTCCTGGGCTGGTTTCCCAGGGATAATGTTCCTTTAGTAGTGTGTTTGTTCTGCACTAAATAAATCCAAGCACCAAATTTTGTCCTGTAATGAAAAACATTAGCATGCTGCATATTAGATAAGTAGACTTTGCTGAAAATGATGGGTGCAGGGTGTCTCCTCACTCATTAGAAAACAGACAAGCCATAGTTCTTCTATGCATTCCTGTTTCTCTCCAGGCCTTGTGAGAAAACTCAATGATGGCTTCCCTATTTTACTCTCTTTCTTCATGGCAGCCATGCCTGTGTGAATCTCTTCCTCCTCTGCTTCTTTCTCTCCTGTTATTTTCTCTTGTAAACCTCTTTAGTGTCGGACATACATTCTTTTCCTAACACATGTATAGAAGCTAGAAAAGACAGGCATTCTTGTGCCCCTGATGCTTCTTTATCAATATTTTTTTCAAAGCCCCTTTCCTCCTATAGAAGAATTCTAATGCCAGTTGTTAAGGTTCTTCAAGCCTTCTTCCACTTTGGTGCATATGAGTACACAGAAAATGTCTTAAATGTGAAATGTCCCCCACAGGCACTGTGTTTGAACACTCCATCTTTGGGGAGACAGTAGATCCTTTGCACGTAGGCCTGGCTGGCAGAGGTGGAACAATAGAAGCAGAGCTAGAAGGTTATATCCTAGACAAATTGAGAGCTCCACTTCCTGGTTGTGTCATGTGACAAGCCATGGCAGCACAATCATAATCCACTCCTGTCACCATGTCTTCCCCCTTGGCAGACTGTGTCTTCTCAAACTGTGAGGCAAAATAAATGCTCCCTCCTTTAAGTTGATTCAATTGGGTGTTTGTCACAAAACTGAGAAAAAGGAACACAGAAAGCAGACACAATTGTTCTGATACATAATTCATGCCAGACCAAGAGCAATGATTGCCTTATTCAAAATGGAGTAATGAAGACATTTAGAACATCCTACCTCATTCAAAAGTGTGCCCCTGGCCATGACATCTGAGCTGAGTCCCAGGACCAAACTAGGAAAGCTTGATCTGCCCTATGCCTTCAAAGGCATTTTATAGACTGCTATTAGAGGCAAGAGGCCCAAAGTAAAATACTGCTTTTATTTGATGAGCCAAAATTGTGCCTGCAACAAGCAGAGAATTTCAAGGTTTTTAGACCCGTGTAAACTCCCAAAGGATTCAGACTGAAAACTGGCCTGACTTGTAACTTCAACCCAAGTGCCAAATCACTTACTGAGCACTTCATGTGGTCCAACTAGGTAACCAGGTGAACAATGAAACTTCAAGACACGTGGATTGTCTCAGATACTAGCTAGTGGCGCAAAACAGCACGGGTTTGTTATTTTCAAGAGTTATATGGGTCAGGAATTACAAAGGGCATGACAAGGCCAGCTGTTACTTGCTCCACACCGTCTAGAGCCTAGGCTGGGGATGACCGAATGGTGGAATTCAGAAATAAACTGCTGATTCTTTTGCTCATCTGTCTAGTATTTGTGCCCCTCCACTTCTCCAATTTTCTCACAACACAGTGGCTAGTTTCTGTGGTAAGAAGTCTCTAAGATCGTCCCCAGTGATCCCTACCTGCTGGACCTTACAGCCTGTGTGATCCCACTCCCTGAATAACTTGCAGCTAACCAATAGAACATGGCCACATTGAGAGAATTGTTTTCTCATCATTAGATTACAAAGGTTTGTGAAGGATTATTTCTCTCCATCACTCTTGCTAGCTTTAACAAAGCAAGCTGCCATACTGAATAGACTCTGACAGCCAGTGGGAACTGAGGCCTTCAGTTTAACAAACCATAAAGAATTTAACCTTCCCCTCAAACCAAAGTGACCCTGGAAAGGGTCTGTTCTCCGCCTGAACTTTCAGATGAGATTCCCTCACCTAGGCCTTTTTAAAATCCTCAATCACAGTCTTGTAACACAGGTCCTGAATCAGAGGATCCAGCTGAACCATGGGTGAATTCCTAACTCAGACAAATTGTGAAATGAATAATAGATGCGTATTATCTTAAGCTGATGTTTTAGAATCCATTTTTTTTAAATAAAGCAACGGGTATTGAATGCAGGCTCCAAGAATGGATAACCCATAGAAAGCAGGCAGAAGGGTCTGGGGAGATAAAGTGTTTGCTGTGCAAGAATGAGCACTTAGGTTGGATCCCTAGTACCCATGTTATTTAAAAAAAAAAAAAAAAAAAAAAAAAAAAAAAAAAGCCAGGTGTGGTGTTGCACTTTAACCTCAATCACTAGGGAGACAGACAGGAGGATTCTCTAGCCCACTTGTTCACTGAACAGCCTGGGGAGCCCCATGTCTCAGTAAGAAACCCTGCTTCAAAATACAAGGTGAACAGTGCCTGGAGAGCACCTGAGGTTGACCTCTGGCCTCTGTGTACACATATATGTACATGGATGCACACATGTACAAACATACACACCAATCTGATACATTAATGAATTTCATTTGAAAAACAGGCAGAAGCTATATTATCACATCACCATCGATGGCCTAGACTCAGAAATCACATACAGAGCTGGGCATGTAAGTCAATGGCAGACACAAAGCCAAGCACACACAAAGTTCTGAGTTCCGCCCCCAGCACTCCTGTGTGCACTCGCACGCACGCACGCACGCGCGCGCGCGCGCATACACACACACACACACCCCTTCCATAATATTACTTCCTTCAAAGTTACAAACTTGTTGATTCGAGAAGATGGGTGGTAGACCCTATCTTTCAAAGGGAGTGCACAATGTCCAAGTATCATCCAGAACAAGCATGAAGCAGAAGAGAGCTGCAGTGATGATCTTTGGAAAATAAACTGTCACACAGTTCTGTGGCCTGTCCTCTAGCATGGCCTGGTCCATTCGGTGTAAACATTTCAAGAAAGTTGTGTATTCTTTTGCTATTTTGAAACTGAAGTTTTGCTTGTGTTCCTTCTGGTTTGTCTCCCCTACATTTAAAAAAAAAAAAAGAAAAGAAAAAAGTTCCAAAATTTCTCAGCATGTCACAATCTAAATGGGAGTTTCCCCTCCTGCAGTCAGAGAGACCTCAGAACCATAATTTCCAAGAATGTAACCATCTAAAATACAAGACTCTCCACTTAAGAAAGACTCCAAATGGATTACAGCATTGCTCTGGCTCCATGTACTGAAATATTCCAACATTGCCCCACAATTCATGCCAGAGGAAAGAAACACACCAGGGAGAGGAAAATGGGGGAGGTGGGGGAGACTGGTGGGAATCAGACCAGACTGACTCCAACAGGACCTCTAGCACCTCATACGCTCCTAGAACATCTGAGGCAGCAGGCACTGCAGAGATCCATCAATTCACTTCCCATGGGTAACTGCAGTGGCAATGTTTCGTGAGGCCCAGAGGACAGACGTCTCCTAACAGCAATAGGGCTGATCTCAGGGCCCGAATGCAGCCTGAGTCAGACTTCACCACCTTCTACACCCATACACCTTCTGGCTGCACATCCTTGCAACCTGAGTCTCCTCATACTTGAGCTTTGACCAAGCTCCCCTGGAGAATGCCTGCAAACTCCAGACAATTCTCCTGCTCTTTTCACCTCTGCCAGCTCTCTGGCTCCATGCTGCAGACTCTTATGTCCAAACACCTGCTCCTCTCAAAACCCAACTTGCCTGAACTTGCCTTCCTGCCCCAGGATGAGGCTGTACAGACTGCACCACTTCCCTTTGTGATAACCCACGCTGGGCTGAGACTCAACAATTTGTTAGTAAACAATTGGAGAAAAGAGAATTACAACACAGAGAATCTCACAAGCAATTCCCTCTGTTCAGATTCCCTGGGTCCTAGAGTGACCCCCACATTCCTTTCTGCTATGACCAGACATGAAGCAAGGGCCAACCACCTCCCAAAAATGGAAATTTTCTTGATTCCCCTAAATCCTGAGGTTCAGGGAAAGGGATAGCAGCTTCTTCGTGCTCCAGCCTGAGGTCCGTATTCCACATCTTTCTTTTTCTGTTTTAGGACTGATCTTGGTCCAGGTGGCCTGAGTACAGAAGTGTTCATTTCATGGAAACATCCAACTTCTAAAGGATACCAGAGCAGGCATCCAGACACAGAATACTACATTTGTGATACTAACAATCCCCAATAGAGTCGACTAGGGGTTTTTCTTTATTGTCTTTCTAAGAGGAATCTGTGATCAGGGTTACACTGTTTCCCAGTCATGTGCATTTCCTATCTCCTGTGACTAAAGGATGACTTACCCATTAGAAAATGTCTAAAAGTGAGTGATAACAGATTATTTAAATACATACTTGGAAAATAAACCCTGCTCCAAAAGGGAACCTGTCCTGTGTTGACCTGACACAGCCTAGAGTCTCCTGGGAAGAGGAAACCTCATTTGAAGAACTACCAATTACGGATTGACCCATGACCCGTGACCCGTGACCCATGACCCATGACCCATGACCCATGACCCATGACCCATGACCCATGACCCATGACCCATGACCATGTCTATGAGGAGTTTGTCTTGACTGATGGTTGATGTGAGAAAGCCAGTCTATTGTGGATGGTACCATCCCTATGAGGTAGACCTGAGATGTTAAAGGAAGCCAGACAAGGGAGTAAATAGCATTCCTTCATGGTTTCTGCTCCAGGTTCCTGTCTTGAGTTCCTGCCTCAATAACGGATTATGATCTGGAAGTGCTGAAATAAACCTGTCTCTTCCCTAAGATGCTTTTGGTCAGAGTGTTTTATCACAGCAACAAAATAAAACCAGGCCAGAGCCATTTGGAAAAGTCAACTCTGTAATTCATGTCAACAACTAACCTAATTTTGCAAAGTGAAAAATTCAGGTTCTTAGAACCAAGTTATCAGATCATCCTCATTCCAAATTCAGGTTGGGTTTGTTTATTTGCTTTTTATTTTTCTTATGGCTAAAACTGGAGCACAGCCAGTATAGTGTTTTCCTAGCATAAAGTCCTGGGTTTCAACCCATACCAGGAAAAACACTGGGTATGGGTTCGTTCACACCTGTAACCCCAGCATTGGGAAGGAGAAGCAGGAAGGTTAGGAGTTCATGGCTTGCAGCTAGCTTTGTCTTAAAAAAAAAATCAAAACAAATAGATGAGAGTGGTGGTGTATGCCTTTAATACCAAACTCAGGAGATAGAGGTAGTTATATCTCTGTGAATTCAAGGCCAGCCTGGTCTACAAAACAAGTTCCAGGCCAACCAAGGCTAGATTGTGAGACCCTGCCTCAAAAAGAAGGAAACCAAACTTTTTTTTTTAATATAAATTGCATAGACTTCTTTGGTTTAGATGGTGGATATGTGCATAAAATATATTTCATGCTAAAAATGTAAAACGTAATGCAAAGCTTCAGAGCTTCCATTTTCAATGCCAATCCTATCTGTATATAAATTCATTAGCCGGGCGGTGGTGGCACATGCCTTTAATCCTAGCACTTGGGAGGCAGAGGCAGGTGGATTTCTGAGTTTGAGGCCAGCCTGGTCTAGAGTGAGTTCCAGGACAGCCAAGGCTATACAGAGAAACCCTGTCTCGAAAAACCAAACCAAAAAAAAAAAAGTTCATTAAGTGTATATAGACTTTAGGTATGGTTAACTTTGATATGTAATGCTTTTATTTATTTATGATTTTAATAATAAAGAATATTATTCCTATAGGAAGCATTTCTTTAAACACTTCCTCCTTGTTAGGGGACAAAACAGTTTACAAATTATAAATGAAAGGGTTACTTTGTTTCACTTTCTCCATCAAGAGGATCCAAAAACCTGACTTTTAATTTATACTATTTTTAATTTGGGGGATGAATATGTAGATGTTCACGCGGGTGTCTGGGGAGAAGTCTAGAAACAGGTAGTAAACCGCTTGGGGCTGGAGTTACATGTAGTTGTGGCCTTCTGACATGGAAACTAGGAACTATATTCAGGTCCTCTGCAAAAACAACACAGTTCAGGCTCTTAACCAGTGTACCATCTCTCTAGATCCAGATTCAAATATCTTCAGGTCCAATCTCACCCGCCTACACCTTGTTCCATCTACTTTCTTTCTGAACAGAGAAAAGTAGGGTTCTGTGGACATGAGAATGCAAATGACACCAGTAGAAAGCAGGGAAGCCAAAAGTGGGATCCTAGCTACTCCGAATATGCTGGCTCTTGTTGTCATGCCAGGCCATACTTGATCTGAAAGGAAATGTTACAGATCACAAAAACACACGGTGTGCAGACTGGCCAAACATGCAGCCAGTTGCTCCCACTCAGCTGGAGGTTAAACCGGACAAACAACAGAGCCACTTTCAAAGTGAACTTCCGTTTCCAGGATGAGAAGGAAATGTTGGGACATAAGCTCTTAGGAGACACCTGTGGTGAGCAGGCGTCTGTGCCAAGGAGTGTAAAGAATTAGGAAAGAGAGGACTTGGGAGTCATTTCATGGACTTGTCTGTCTCATAAGCTTTTGCCCTTGGGTCCTCTGTTCCTGGCTTTGTGCTAAGTGGCAGGCAAATGACTATCAGTAAGTCAGAGGCTCCTGTCTGCCTGGGCCTCACATTGTAGGGAAAGAGAGAAATAAGAAAACTTAGAATTTGCATTCCTCTGATTCAAACAAATAGGGCATCCTAATCAAAACATGGGTGGCAACACTGAAGACCTGTGTGCTTGGGCACAGTGGGGGCTGAACTGGCTGCCATTTCCTCGTTCTACCAACGGCACTGTCTGGAAGACCAGGAGTCCTAGTGTGACCCCTCCAGATCTCTGGTGTAGCTCACCGTTCTCAAATCATTTTATCATGGAATGACTATGCCTTTGAGGTTCAGAGCATCAGCACAGCCATTGTCAACAGACAGTGACGCAAAGCACCTGCCGTCTTTGGCAAAGACCGGCTGAGCAAATGCCTAACTCAGAAGCCTGTTATAGTTTCTGGGAAAAAAAAAAAAAAAAAAAATTACATCAGCACTTACCCAGGAGTCTCCCAAGCAGGCTAAAGAATTCTGTCTTGTGTGTGTGTGTGTGTGTGTGTGTGTGTGACAGCTGTGCTCTGGCCTCATGTAATGTGACAGAACTAAGCAAAGAGCGAAGTGAGACCAATGTCTCTACTGTGCTTTCTCAGGCTACCCAACAGAGTTCTCAGAAAATGGTGTAGTGTATATTTGGTTGTTCAAAACAGAGTTTCTCTGTGTAGCCCTGACTGTTCTGGGATTTGCTCTGTAGACCAGGCTAGCCTCAAACTCACAGAGATTCATCTGCCTCTGCCTCCTGAGTGCTGGGATGAAAGGTTTATGCCATCACTACCCAGCGAGAATATATTTTTTAATCCTTTAAACACTACAGGAAATATATATACTTATATATAATATATACGTATATGATACATATCACCTTATTTAGCCATTCCACAAAGTATACATATTCAAAAACACCATGTTGTTCATGATAAAGACAGTCTGCCCTCCATGCCCACATGTAACTCCAGCACTTGGGATGGTGGAGGTGGGGGTGGGGGTGGGGTTGAAGGCATCCAGGGTTACACAGTGAGTTCGAGTGAGAAGAGATTGGGCTTAGCAAGACCTGCCTCGACAAGAGAAGTAAAATTTAAAAAGAAAGGAAGGAAGGGAAGGAGGGAGGAAGAGAGAAAGGGATAGACAGAGGGAGAAAAAAAAGAAAAAATTTAACCTTATGTATACTGAATATGTACATATAATCTTGTTTTTGTTCTACAAGCAATAGAATCTAGCAACTACTTATGTAATATTTATACCTAAAAATGACTTCAAATTAAAAGTCTGTAAAAGGTTTGTTTTACACAAATACTAAAGCATTTTATGTCAAAGGCTGGGATATGTTTGAAGATGCCATGAAGAAGCCATTGCATTTTATGCTAGCCTAAACATTTAGTAAATAAAGATGACAGGGCCATCCAAAGATTTACATCTGTCTGGGAGAATCTTGAACTAAACTCCGGTGAATACCAAGAGGAAGTTGTATATTCAAAAATTATTTCTCAGCCAAGTAAATCAGAAAAATTGTTAATCCCCTGTCTCTGTTGCCGTCCCACCCCTCTCCTTCTCCAGTCTTTCTAAGTTTCCTGCAGCAGAGTCTTCTACCCTACACCCACAGCCTCACTCCAACCTCTCTCTGTCTTTGCCTCTCTGTGGACATAGCCTCCTTCTTAAAATCATACTTTACTGGGGCTGGAGACACTGCTCCACAGTTCAGAGCACTCCAGAAAAGGATCCAAGTTAGTTCCTAGGACCCATTTTAAATGGCTTACACATTCTGTAAGCTCCAGGGGATATGGCTGTCTTCTCAGGACTCCACAGACATCTGCATTCATGTGCACAAACTCACAAACACACACACACATAATTTAAAAATACATAAATATTTTTACATTGTTGTGGGTTGGCCTGGTGCTGCTATGTATTCCAATGCTAAATACTGGCCCTCAAGATCTGGTTGCAGTCCAGACAAGCACATTCTCACGTACACCAAGTGATGTTTGCTCATCAGTGTTCTCTGGCTAAATAAATGGCTGGCAGCTAATGACTGGGGAGAGTGGAGGTAGACAGGGCTTTAGTTCCTGGGCTGGGGGTTACAGGAACCACAAGAAGAGAGGGGAGGGGAGAGAGAGAGAGAGAGAGAGAGAGAGAGAGAGAGAGAGAGAGAGAGAGAAAGAAGAAGAAGAAGAAGAAGAAGAAGAAGAAGAAGAAGAAGAAGAAGAAGAAGAAGAAGAAGAAGAAGAAGAAGAAGAAGGATAGCCAGAAAATGGCCTGATGGAGTCAATCCAGCACAGACAGGATGACTATTGGCAAGTAACTTGGGAAGCGCAGTTGGGAAATAGCCAGTCTAGCATAGAAATAAAGTTTGGGGGTAAATTGCCCAGTAATTGTTCTAACACTGATTAAATAAATGATAGGACTCTGTGATTATTGAGGGGCTGGCCAGGTCATAATAACAACTAAGAGAGTTATTACATAGCCAACAACATTATATTACATTTTATTTATTTATTTTGTGTACGTGGCAGGTCAAAGGATGATCCGAGAGACTGGGTTCTCTCCTTCAACCATGTGGGTCATAGGGACTGGACTCAGGTACTCAGGCTTAGAGACAATTGCCTTTACCCTCTGAGCCTTCTTGCTGGCCCAGTACACAGTCTCCTCCATGTCTTTCTATATCTCTTGCCAAACCTCACAAACAAAAATATAACACATAGCCAAAACCAAGAATATCCAATTATCCCTCTAGTAGGACCCTTATGGGGCCAGTTTTTTTAAAAACACATTCTTTAATAATTAATTGGCAAGAAATCAGATTTGGAGGCAGAGGTCAGCAGTAGACATGATAGACAAAACCATTTCCTTCGATGACTTTCCACGATCTTCAGAACCATCTATCCTCACATATGGAAAATTGGGCTCAGAGGATCCCACAAAGACTGGTACACCAACCCTGAGGCCAAAGTCACTACAGTAAGAGCAGCCGACTCATTCTAATTAGGCTTCAAGAAACCAGCTAACACCTGGAGTCTAAGAGGATAACCCATACCTGGAGAACCAGATCAAGAGGTTGGTAGGGGGAGGCAGGCATCACCTGACAAGATAGTCGTTAGAAGCCAGGCCTACTGATTCACACCTTAATCACAGTTGAGGCAAGAGGGTGGTTGAGAGTTCGGGGCTAACCTGGAGCTGCATAGTGTGTCCCAGGCCAGTTTAGTCACTTATTCGAGACCCAGCCCCAAAAAGCAAAGGAAAAAGAAGAAACAGACAGTCCTTGGAAACAAGAAAATCTAGCTTAAAATTCCAAGTCAACCATTTACATGAGTCAATTGCTTAATTTTCTCTTAGCCTTAGTTTCCTCATTAATAAAATACAGATAAAATTAAAACTAGTACCCACTGATAGCATGGAACCTACCCTTCGACAAAGACATATCTCATTGCAATAGACATAGCCTTATAGAAAACTACAGCTGATCAAAATGCAGAGTTGAGGAGCTGAGCCCCGGCTCAGGGAAGTGTAGTGGACAAAGAGTGTAAGAGCAGGAGCAAGGAGTTTCCTAGAAATGTCATAGATGCCACACCCATGAAGTCTTAGCAACATGGCTGCCTACAAAGACCTGAACCAGGACAACACAAGTAAACATGCAAACATGGGAGAGTTCATGAGGCCCCCAACATGCTAGACCAAGAACTCCAGGCAACTGAGGAATGCTGAGAGCAGGAGAGAGAGTCTCCCTCAGGGAAGAGCCCTCCAAATTGGGTATCCAATGCCGAGTGGGAAGTCCTGAAAGTAACATTATAGAGACCAAGCAGGTTGTATTTATAAATGTAGGACTGTGTATACAAATATCAACAACATATTTGTTATATATTTGTATACAAATAACAACAATTAAAGAAACAGAGGCCAAGAATCTGAGAGAGAGCAGGGGAGTGAGAACAAGGGAAGGAGTGGAGAGAGAAAAAGGAGTGAGCAAAACAAAATTTTATTATTTTAATTTCAAAAAAAATTTTTAAATTAAAATACCCAGGAAGAGACTAGGATCAAAGTGCATTACAGGTAAGTATGAAAATGTCAAAATGGGGCTGGGCAGTGGTGGCACACGCCTTTAATCCCAGCACTTGGGAGGCAGAGGCAGGCGGATTTCTGAGTTCAAGGCCAGCCTGGTCTACAGAGTGAGTTCCAGGACAGCCAGGACTACACAGAGAAACGCTGTCTTGAAAAACCAAAAAAAAAAAAAAGTCAAAATGGGACCAATTATTTTGTACAATTCATGTATATAAATTAAAATATAAAGTTCAACCTATCTGACAGACTACAAATACATGCCATACATGCCATATACACATACACAGTCCATAAAAGTCAAACCCCACAGTACATGGTGATAGCACAGAGTAAGTAATGCATTAGTACTTGTCAGTTAATTTACGTCTGCTATCTTTATTGTTAGGTGGAAATACTGAAGCAAGTGTGGGGAGATCCCACAAGAGTAGGAAGATAAATTGCCTACTGTACAAGCCTGCCATAGTGAGTCTGAGCCTCAGAACCCACAAACAAAAGGAAGGAGTCAATTCCACATACTTGTGTTCTGACATACAAACATGCTCATGCACGCACACACACACACACACACACACACATATACACATGCACAACAAATAAAATAAAGTTTAAGAAAAGAAAAAAATTGAATCAAGTTTGACAAGAAAAACAACCCCACAAATATTCAGTCTGTAACACTGGCCCAGAACCTCAGGGCCTAGTGCTGGTGCAGACTTGTCCTTGAATTCCAGGAAAGAATTCTGTCAGTAAACTCCTTCCTTGTCTCAAGATAATTTGCCTTGGGATTCTAGGGCTGCCTGTGCACATGCACCATGAATAAATAAATGTAAAGAAATTAATAATTAAACAGACACATAAATATGTGAAAAGATGTTTAATGAACTCAGTTAACTAATTCCAGAAGTGTGTGTGTGTGTGTGTGTGTGTGTGTGTGTGTGTGTGTATGTGTGTGTATTCAAAACATTATGCTGTACATGATAGAATTTGCCCGCCTACCCACATGCTCCATATCCAAAGAGTCAACTGGCTACAGATAGAAAATACACAGGAGAAAAAGCCAGGCATGATAACACATATCTGTAATCCCAGCACTTGGGAGGCTGAGGCAAGGTGATCTTGAGTTGAAGGCTGCCTGGGCTATGGCATTGGCTCCAATTCCTGGGTATTGTGAATGAATATGGCTGAGCAGGGATCTGTGGGGTAGGATGATGATTCCTGTGGGCATACATCACAGAGTGGTATAGATGGCTCATATGGTAGATTTGCTTTTAGCTTTATGAGGGTCTCCACACTGATTTGCAGACTGGCTGGACCATTTTGCAATTTGACCAACAATGAATAAGGGTTCCCTTTTGCCTGTGCCCTCTCCACCATCTCTGTCTGCTGTTTTGTTGAGCTTAGACATTCTGACTGGGGTAAGTGAAACCTCAAGTTATTGTGATTTGTATTTCCCTGATCGATTACTGGGCATGACGTATATTTTTTGAGATATTTCTTTTTTTTTTTTTTTTTCATTTTTTATTAGATATTTTATTTACACTTCAGATGCCATCCCCTTTCCCCATTCCTCCACCCTTAGAAAACCCCTATCCCATGCACCCTTTTCCTTTTTGCATTTATACATTTTTTTTAAAAATGTTAATCATAGGCTTTATAAGTTTAGTATTTCTTAGCCATTTTTTCCCTACTTTTGAGAACTCTCTGTTTAGTTCCCAGGCCCATTCTTTGACTGAATACTTTGGTTTTGTTAGGTTTTGCTGCTGCTGCTGCTTCTTCTGCTTCTGCTTCTGCTTCTGCTTCTGCTTCTTCTTCTTCTTTCTTCCTTCTTCCTTCTTCCTTCTCCTTCCCCTCCCCCACCCCTCTCCCTCCTCCTCCCTCTATCCTCCCCCTTTTTCTTCTCCTCCTCCTCTTCCTCCTTCTCCTCTCCTTCTTTTCCTCCTCCCCATCCTCTTTCTCCTTCTCCTCTTTCTTCTTTTGTTTTTTTTTGTTATTTTTTTAGTTCTTCACATATTTTTGATATTAATCCTCTGTCAGACAGATGTTACAGCTGACAAGATCCCCATTCTGTGCACACTTCTTCAGCTGTGCAGAGGATTTTAAGTTTTCAGAGGTCCACTCATAAAACTGATTGTTGGTCTTGATGCTTGAGCAACTGACATCCCATTGAGAAAATTCTTTTTATGACTACATGGTACTTCCTGCTTGTGGTCTTTTTCTAGATGTTTTGGTATCTTGGGTTTGGCCTATTTGGAGTCTGTTTTTGTGCAAGGTAACAGATACAATTCTAATTTCATTCTTCCACATGTAGACATCTTGTTTTCCCAGCACTGTCTGTTGAAGATGCTGTCTATGCTCCAGTGGCTTTTTCTTTGTTTGTCACTTGGCATCTTTGTCAAATATTAGATGGCTGCAGCTAAGTGTACTCATGATTAGATCTTCAGTTTTGTTCCCTTGGTCTACATGTCTGTTTCTGGGTCAGTACCATACTGTTTTTATTACTATAGCTCTGTAATGTATTTTGAGATCTGGGATGAAAAGCCTTCCAGCATGATTCTTCTGGCTATCCAGGGTCTTTTGTGGTTCCATATGAGTAGTTTTTTGTTTGTTTGTTTGTTTTCTGTTTTTATGAAGAATAAAATGGAGGCTTTGATTATAAATAGTTTTTTTTGTAGAATGGTCATTTTCACTGTATTAATTTACCAAGCCATGAGCCACAGTCTTTTAAAATTACATTTTATGGGAGTTGGAGAAGGTCTAAACAGTTAAAAGCATATATTACTCTTGCAGAGGACCCAAGTTCAGTTCCTAGCACCCACTAAGGGAGGATCATAACCTGTAACTCCAGCTCCAGGGCATCCCACAGCCTTTTCTGACCTCTTCCTAAACTCAGATACACAAATCCACACATATACACACATAATTTAAAAACAAATAGATCTTGGGCTGGACAGATGTCTCAAGAGTTAAGAGTTCTGGCTATTCTTCCAGTGTGCCAAGCTTCAATTCCTAGCACCCATGTGGCAGCTCATAACTGCTGGTAACTCTAGTTATAGGGCATCTTAATGACTTTTTCTGGCCTCTACAGACACCAAGCACACAAGGTATCCAGACATACATTCGAGGGTTGGGGGGACACCCATACACATAAAATAAGTAATAAAAAATTAAAAAAATATATCTTGTTGTAAAAATTGTGTTTCATTTACCTATTTTGTAGGTATAAGAGACAATATAAAGATACAAGGGTGTGATGGCATATAAATGGAGCTGCTGACACAAAAGGTACAACTCGTACCTCAACAGGAATAAAACTTAAGTTTATTCTTGACCCAAATTTGGTGACAGAGACTCAGAAAACATGCAGATAAGTCACCCCAGGTCCCATGTTCCCACAGGGATCCATGTTTATGTTTTATAGTAGCAGAATAAAGAAACCCCTAAATAAGAATAATTTTTAAATATACAGTTGGGTTCATCAACCAGGCAGTGACAGCTAAATGGGATAAATCAGGAGATGATGGCTTCTTGTTCCCAGAACACATTATTAGCAGAAAGGGTGGAAAGGCTCACAGCTTGGTTTTAAACAGGACCAGCAGTAAAGAAGGGAGGATCATGTGGCCAATAAAATACCTGCCAGGGTCTGTTCAGTGGACTTCCAGACTTAAGTCTCTCCCATCACACAGGGATAAAGCTGGCACTTTCCCTTAATACTCAGCTAAAATCAAGACTGTCTGACTATCCCTCAAGCAGGACCCTCATGAGCCTCAAGTTTAAATTCATTATTTAACAGGTAGTTAACAAATCTCCAGATGTAAGGAATATGGAAGAGCAGCAATGAATGCAGCACATAGTAGGATATGTTTCCTGTAGATTCCGCTGGTCTCAGAGACAGCCATTTTTACTTGTGAGAAATTGGGTTCAGGATCAGCATATCCCATGGAAACAGACATGGAATACGGGAGTAAAATTTAGCCCAGGAGTAGTTGACGTATCCCAGTTAGGCCTTAAGGACCCATCCAGAACCCTAGGGTCTGAGATAATAGTATGTGCTCCAACCCTGGAAGAAGATGAGAGAGGCAGAGAAAGAGGGGAGAAGGCAGAAGGAGAAGAAAAGGGGGAGGGGGAGGGGGAGAGGGGGAGGGAGAGAGAGACAGAGACAGACAGAGAGAGACAGAGACATATACAGACAGGGAGGGAGAGAGACAGAGAAAGAGACAGGGTGAGAGAGAGTGTGTGTATGTGTGGGCCAAGTGTCACACCACAAGAACAGCCCTTGGGAATCAGGTATGATGATTCACCGACAAAAGGACATCTGCAACCTCAAGGGAGGCATGAGGAATGTTGAGAGACTAGCCTGTGGCTAGTGAGTTTGAGGTCATGTAGTGAGATAGTCCAGTTTTAGAAAGCAAAATGAAAGTACAAACAGTCCTGGACACCTGGAGATAGTGTCTGCTCGAGATCTAAGTTAGACGCTCCCATGACTCAGTTATTTTATTTTCTGAGTCTTAGTTTCCCTCATATATAAAATATGTATGAGGCAGAGGCAGGCAGAACTCTGAGTTTGAAGCCAGCCTGGTCTACATAGTGAGTTCTAGGATAGCCAGAACAAATAGTGAGATCCTGTCTCAAAAAAAAAAAAAAAAAATAGTTTCCAAGAGAGTAATATGACCAAAGGATATTTTATATGTGTGTGACAGACTTATAATGAAGCTCACTATTCTGTACAATTAATGTATATCAATTAAAATGCAAAATGTAGCCCACTTTATAAGACTGTAAAAATAATATACGTGCATATACAACTCACAAGATCCTGAAACCCAGAGTTGTACCAATCACTCAGTATGCAGTGTGTAGCATGCAGCAAGTGATATAAATAGATATTGCTTGTTTATTAATTTATATTTGTTACTTTTATTAGATCAGAAAATTGAAGCAAAAGCTGGTGATATGGCTTAAAAGATAAACTGATTGCTATGCAAAACTGAGGGTCTGGGCAGAGCCAGCATTTGAGGTGATTTGACTGGAATTCTGTTCCTTGACATTAATGAATCCTAACTCAACACAGTAGAATCCGCCAGACTCAAGTCATACAGGCTGTTGATGATGCTCTTCTACAGAGATGTCTATAGCTGAGACTGTTGTTCAGTTATATATATGTCTGGGTACCACCCTCAGCACCACAGGGACTGAATACAGAGATGTACTTCTGTTTCTAAGAGCTTGGAAGGTAGAGGAAGAAAGATCAGAAGTTCAATGCCATCCTCAGCCAGCCTGGACTCCATGAGACCTTGTCTCAAAAATAAATGAACAGAGGACCAGTGAGATGCCTCAGCAGATAGAGATGCTTACTGGCCCAACCTTGATAACGTGAGTTCAGCAGCCAGATCCCAAGTGCAAGCAGAGAAAGGAGTCTGAAAGCTGTTCTTTCATTTCCACTCACCTGCAACTCATACACATACATAACGGCTAAATAAACAATTCAAGATATGTAGCCAAACAAACCCTTTTCTCCTAAAGTTGCCTTGGTCATGGTGCTTCATCAGAGCAATAGTAACTCTAACTAGGACATCCTGTTTCAAAAAAAAAAAAAATTAAGAAAGAGAGCTCTTTTTTCCTGTTGATTCACTGGTCTGAGGAGTCCCAAGAGGCCTTCACACATGTGTCAGTTCATTCTGAACTGCCTTGTCAATAAGACCTTGAGACCAGCAAAACCTAAAGTGGTGGCAACAAGAAGAAGAAAAAAAATCCCCAGTGGATTATTAAAAGCAATAGTTAAAAATAAACTCATCTATCTTTGATTCTTAAACCCCACCACTGTCCCAGACAACCGCTCCCAGGAGGCGGGGAAACGTGGCAAGGTCAATGAATTCCATGAGTGTGAGACCTTTGCCACACTTCACTCTAGTCAGAGCAGGGTTCTGTCAGTAACACCTGTACATCCCTAAACAGTGGTTTTGGAGGAACTGCTATGAACTGCAGCCAAACTGTTTAGTCCAGTGGGAATGAAATCTGTCCCTCCATGATAGAAGATTGCTTCTCACCAGTTAGCTGAGTCGTGTGCCTCTGAGTGGATGTTCACTTCCAACCTCCTGTTGAACAGTAGTGATTGGAATTCCATGTAGCTGAGCCTCTTACAACTTATGGGCCCTTCTGTTTATCTGCCCAAGACCAGGGTGGCCAGAAGAAAAGATAAGGGAACAGGTCACATGACCTACCTGCTTATTGAGCCACCTTTTGAGAGGTTGTTTGATGACCATCCACGTCTTCATGTTCTTTTCTAACTCAGAGATTTCTGCCCACAGATTGCCTTCTCAGATCTCCTAGTTATCTCTATTGTCCAATCATGATCCATAGCTGTCCAGCCAAGCCATTAGCAACTAGCCCTAATTCAATATAGACCCATACTGCAACGCAGAGGATTTCCTTTATCTGTCATTCAAAGCTACTTCTGGGTAATGCCATGAATATTATACAAAACTGCCCTGAAACAGACCCTAGGGTCTCTCCTCATCATCTAACCTGTTGTACAAAACTAGTAAGAGACCACAGATGCAACCCGGGGAAGAGGCATTGATTGGTACTCTTTCCTTATGAAATTACTTATACCTTCAGGACTTGCATGAGCCTGATTCATGTATAGCATTTCCATTGAATGGTGGAATGCTGTTGTAAATGGCCAACTTTATGCCTCGAAGGACCAGACAGCACCCAGTTCATAATGGGGAACTTAGATCCCAGGATAACTTGGTAACTTGTGGTCAAGCATCACAGTCATCCTTCAGAATACATTTGTGATAGAGAGCTATTATCACTACAGGACACATACACACACATGAGAAGACAAACCCACAAATATGTCCACACACCATAAAATGAACAGCTTGGATATCTAGGAGTTTGTTTGTTTGTTTGTTTGTTTGGAGGGAGGGTGCTTGGCTGGCTGGGTTGGGGGAGGGTGCTTGGCTGCTTGGTTTGGGTTGGGTTGAGTTTTAATTTTTTTGAGGGTCTCATGTGGTTATCCTAAACTTACTATGTAGCTGAGGCTGGTCCTGAAATCCTGAACCTTCTGCCTCCATCTCCCAGGCTCTGAGCTTACAACCCCGTGCCAGCCACGCCCACATTGAGAGTGAGGATTTGAATCCCCATCCACTGTAGTGTATCATCACATTACTGTAGTGCTATAGCACAATTGCTCTGTAAAGACACACCAGCATCTTTAGAAACTACGTGTGAATTAGTTATCAAAAGGGTGCTGTTTCCAGATGTGAAGGAGCACTGTGCTAAACTGATATTGCCTATACAGACCTTGTCCTTACCAAGCTTTGTGTCTCCCTCTAGAGTGAGATGTAGATGAACAAATTTAATTATAACACAGTCTTATGAAACGCAAGAAGAAAAAAAAATCAAGTCCTATAAAAATATATGGATGGAGCAGGGCATGGTGGCACACGCCTGTAAATCCCATCACTTGGGAGGCAGAGGCAGGCCGATGTCTGTGAGGCCAGCCTGGTCTACAAAGTGAGTTCCAGGATAGCCAAGGCTATAAACAGAGAAATCTTGTCTAAGGGAGGTTGGAAGGGGGAAACAAAACAACAACAAAAAGAACATGTGGGTGGTATGGGAGTTAGAGGTCTTCTCTCTGGGTTTGGTAGAGAACACATTTCATCCCAGCACTCAGGAGGCAGAGACAGGCAGATCTCTATGAGTTCAAGGCCAGCCTGATCTACATAAAGAGATCCTTTCAAAAAATAACAAGGGGAGACTTTCTGAGAGGAAATTATATTTGCATTGAGCTAAGAAGGTTCGGTAGGAAGCACGCAGATAAAGTGGTCAAACAGCAGAGGCAGGGGGAGTAAATGTGGTTAGAGAAAAAGAGCAAATGCCACGGCCCTGACATGGCTGTCTGCACCAAAAGCATGGCCCTTAGAAGGTAAAGAGAGAGAGGGCCGGGGATGAGGTTAGGTGACTAAGCTGTGTTTGTCCCCAGGACCACAGTCACTGAAGTTTCAAGGACAAAGTCAGTGTCACAGTGTCATGTTTTATGATGCTTCTGTGGCTGCCAGGATTGCAGCAAACAATGTGGAGGAAAGTGAATGGCTTGATAGATCACTGATAAAATTGGCCGATGCCCAATCTACAATGTGGCTCGAATCTACAATGCCAGGCACTTGGAAGGCTGAGAGAGGACTAGCACTGTGAGTTCAAGGCCAGCCTGGTTTACACAGTGAGTTCCACAACAGCCAAGGCTACATGAGGAGACCTTACTTTAATTGATTAATTAATTAACTAATTAATGAATTAATTAATGGACAAATATAATTTTAAAACACTTGAAGTAGAAGATTAAACTCTATCAGTGAGTTAATGTTATTGTGCTATTTTAGAGTGAAAAATACAGCCTGGGAGATGGCTGCTAAAACATTGGCATTCCCCAGGTGTTCTTGAGGTTTATAGAGATAGAAAACTAAAGTCAGCCTTGTCCCAGTTTTTCCGAGCCAGGAAGCAATGACACTTCTCTGGCCTCACTTGAACAGCTCCTAGAAGGGTTTTTGGAATAGAAAAAAAAAGAGAGAGAGAGAGAGAAAATATATTTGTAGTTCTCCACGGTTTCTTAGAGTGCTCCTAGAAGTCGAGACCAAGTTCCTTGGAAGTAGAAGCCCCTATAGTCTTCAACTGTTTCAGCAGAGTTGTGAGGTGTATCCATCACACTTGCATCCAGCTGAGAAAGGCAAGAAAACACTCCGAGCCACAAACACTGGCTTTACCAGCAGGCTCTTGGTATGCATTGTACATTAGAGCTGACAGAGGCTTAGTTAGGTCTGATCATCAAAAATTCCAGAGTGAGCTAAGCAACGGGGACTCATTTGAAAAATTCCACTAGCTGTTCTAGTGGGAAGCTCAGAGTGAGAGCCTGTTTACTAGTTTAAAAAGATAAAGACTCTGTGGGGTGTGTGTGTGTGTGTGTGTGTGTGTGTGTGTGTGTGTGTGCACATGCACAGGTGTGCATATTCCCAAGTGTGTGCATTTGTATATGTAGGTCATAGGTCAAAATCAGGTGTCTTATTCAATCATTCTCCACCTTATTTTTTTAGGCAGGGCCTCTCACTGATCCTAGAGCTCTCTGATTCAGCTAGACTGGCTGGCCAGCAAACTCCAGGAATCTTCCTGCCTGGCTCTCCAGTGTTAGGATTATAGGTACACCCTGTCCATTTAGCTTTGTGCTTGAGTAATAAGGATACAAATTCAGGTCCTTGTGCTTTGGTAGCCAGTTCTTTGCCAACGGAACTATCTCTCCAGCCAAATACTTTTCTCTTTGGACAAAAAAAAAAAAAAAAAAAAAAAGAAAAGAAAAGAAAAAGAAAGAAACAAGTGACCTAGAACAGCATAGCTGTTAACAGGCATCGCTGGGGTGTTGGGACCCCCTCTGTATGTGTTCCATGCCGCTCTGAGCTTTCAGCTTTTCTGCTCTTGGTCACAGGACAGCTGCTGCTACAAGCACTGTGTTGAAGTTCCACACTGCAAGAAGGTAGCAACAGCAGCTTCTGCTCCTCACTGATCTTTGCCATTCTGCGCAGAAATGGAAACGTGCATGGATGGAGGCTACCAGCTTCCCAAGCTTCCCAAGCTGTGCCACACAGCCATCTCCACTGGAATGGAGTCTGGGAGCTGGTGCATGCTGCAGCCCCTGTAGCAGGCAGTGGGGGAGGAGGTAGCTGTAAATGTTCCTGACTGAGCCAGCATCAGCCAAGAACAAGGGGATTACGTTTTAAGGAAAATGTAAAAATAATGCTGTAATTGTAAGATATATAATATCTGGGAATGCTTTCATCCCAACCTCACTCTGTACCACTTTAGCTTCCATTTATATGACTCTATCCAAGCCTCAAATCCCAGCTACCTTTTCTGAGTTGTATTAATTGGTTAATACAGCTGCCTCTTCAAAACCCCAATTTTTATTTGAGTCGAAAAGCAGCAGTCATTAGCCTCAGCCTGGAGAGTGGAATTACCACAAAATCCTTCCCACAAAGTCCTGGCCTCGTTCTGTCTCATGGTCTCCAAAATAAATTTTCATTTCTTCGCTGACCTGCAGTTCACATTCAATTATTTACTGCCAAGGGTTTGAATTACTGCAAATGTGCCCCTTGGGTCTAACCCAGTTGAATCCATTATCAGAGCCCCCACCATGATCTCTAGTTTGGGAATTACTCCTCTCCCAATCTCCACGCAGAAATGAAGACTCATAATTTCCAGCTTCCTCCTGGACAAGAATACTTTGCTATCCCATGGATCAATGCACCCCAGGATGCCACAGTGACCTCATCATGATCCCACCCAAACCCCGGTACTACTTCTGTATCAGTTCCTTTCCTGGTCCTGTGATGAAACACTATGGCCAATGCAGCTTATACAAGAAAGTTTATTTTGGCTCATGGTTCCAAAGGGACAATAGTCCATCGTGTTAGGGAGTCATGACAGGGATAAGAGAGAGCACCCTGGGAATGTCGTGAGGCTTCCAAACCTCAAAGCTGGCCCACAATGACATACTTCCTTCAGCAAAGCCACACTTCCTAAGCATACCCAAATGGCACCACCAGCTGTAGACTAAATATTCAAATATCTGACTCTATAGAGATCATTCTCATTTAAATTTCTATACCTCCTCAAGTAAACAGTAAGACTTAAGTGAGCTTTGTTTTGTTTTGGTAAAGAAGCTTGTTGACAAGACTGGTGGCCTGACCTGAATTCAATGACCAGATTGAATTCAGCACACACACACACATGCACGCATGCATGCATACATGCACCAAACTAACAAACAAACAAATAAAATAAAGTAAGGACTAGAGAGACAACTAAGAGGCTAAGAGCACTGACTGTTCTTCCTGAGGACGTGGGTTCAATTCTCAGCACCCACAGGAAAGCCCACAATCATCCATAACTCCAGTCCCAAGGAGATCCAAACACCCTTTTCTGGCCTCTTCAGCATTGTATGTACATGGTTCAAACATATTCAGGCAAACACACACACATACACACACACACATAAATAGAATTTTTGAAACGATAAAATTATATATATACATTTTAAAAATCATACAGCAACTTCAGAGAATAGTCCTGTTAAATCCACTCTTTCTTATTTTTAAAACTTTAATTATTTATTTATGTATTTTATGTATATGAGTGCTTGTCTTCATGTATATCTGTACGCCAGAAGAGGGCACCAGATCCCATGGTGGTTGTGAGCCACCATGTGGTTGCTGGGAATTGAACTCAAGACCTCTGGAAGAGCAGCCAGTGCTCTTAACTGCTGAGCCAGCTCTAAGCCCGAATCCACTCTTTCTTGTCGTGAGCTGATGGGAGTCTACTTGGCATTCTTCCTTAAACTAAGTGGAGAAGAGATCAACTGCATAGACTTCCATAGAAATTCTCTGTATAAATGCCCTCTGGTTTTGTTTTCCCATAATAGGTAATATTTTAACTTTGCCTCTGCAATTGCTGACTTCTTCCTCCTCTTCTTCCTCTTTCTTTTCTTCTTTTAGTATTAAGAATCAAACCCAAGGCCTCTCACAAGCTAGGCAAGCACTACCAGAGCTACACCCCCAGCTCCATTTTTTTACATTTTGATTGAAAGCAGCAGCAGCAACAACAACAAGAGGTCAAATACAGTGACTCACACCTTTAACCGCTGCACTTGGGAGGCAGAAAGAGGGTCACTGAGAGTTCAAGACCATCCTGGACTCTACTAAATGGTCCTCGTCGAATCACAGGCCAGCTTATGCTACAGGATGGACTACATCCTGTAACATGGGCTATATCCTGTGGCATGGGCTACAGGATAAGACTCTATCTCACCAATAAAGTAAAATGACTATGAAGAGTACTGGGAAACTAAGGGATTTCTGGCTAAAATGCATCTCGACTCCCTTTTGTAAATATATGGTTAAGAGGTTGGTGAGTCACAAGATTCAATTTAATTCAACAAATTTTTATTGAGCATCTACCATGTGCAAAGCATTGGGTCAGGGCCAAAATTCCAGAGGTAGAAACGTCAAGGGCAGTGTAACTTGATCTCATTAAAATATCTCACAAAGTCTCTCTGGAGCCAGAGATGGCAGAGCTCCAGCGGACAAATGGCACAAGACTGTTATGAGATGGGTTTCCAGCTTTCTGAACTTCTCTCCCCACAGAGGCTGATATACCAGGTGTCCTTCACAGTAGCCTGCCATGTGACTCAGTCACCTGTCTCACCCAGTCCCAGCTTACATTTTTATAGACTGGCTTCACTAAGGAAGGAAGGTCAGCACAAAGTTTAGCCTTAGCTGCTAGATAAAGAAGCAAGATACAAGCTGGCTGGTGATTCAACGAGGACCATTGTAAACTTCTGTCTTTAACTAGCAAAAAACCTCAAGAGCACAGATTCACAGGGATTTCTGGCTTGGTAGCAATTTATGTAAAAAATAAATAAATAAATAAATAAATAAAATGAAAACAACCCGGCTTTTAATTGACCACAGATTCATTCTGAAGCATTAATGGAATGTGGCTGATAAAAACAAAGGCTGGGTCAATTCTTCAACACAGCCATAAATCTACAGTGCAGATAAGAGGGTGGCAGCTTGATCCTGTTCTAGGCAGACCACACCGGAGCTTTCTTTTCACACTGAGGCATCCATTTCCCTGTTGGAACATGGCATTCTTGACCCATATATATCTATTTACAATTATTTGTTTTTCAGAAGTATATGTGCACTCACGGACAAGTGCCATGGCACACATCGGAGGTCAGAGACCTTGCAAGAGTCAGTTTTCTCCTTCCACCATTGTGAATTAAATTCCAGTCATTAGACTTGGCCAAAAATGTCTTTACCCACTGTTCTGGCTCACTGTCCCATATCACTGTCCCTCCACCACCACCCCACCCCCAGTTGACCCCATTTTTGTGAAATGTTTTCTTACATACTTTTTTCATCTTCTATTCTAGCATATTCTTTAAAACACTGTATGTGAGAAAACAAATGAGTTCTCTACTCCCCATACAGAGGAAGATAACAAAGTTCCCTCTCAAGGAACCCAATTCCTTCCTGAAAATTCCATCATGCTGGCTGAATTAACTTATTCTGTTATTGTAGTCTTCTCTTGTTGGGAACCTGGACCAAAATCTAAAAGACACAAACTAACTGAAAATCTGACTTTCAGCCATTATGTGCACTCCAATCTCCCACTCCTTGATTTTAACTAGGTATGTTGTTCTTCCCAGATTTCTATTCTTCCTGCAAAGACATAAAAGACCAGTTGTTCCAAACTCCTGTCGAAATCTAAATCTACCACTCTATCTGAGACCTAGGATGCTATGAGCAAAGCTATTACCAGAGCAAAACTGTAGAAGTCCCTCTCTACTCTTCCAATAAATAGTTCCTTCCTGGGTAGGAGTCCATTCCCAACTCTGACTTCCCCTTCAATCCCAGCCCTGATGAGAAGGGAGAGTTGGGGAAACCTTGAAGAAAGGAGAAAGAAAAAGAAAACAGAAAGAGAGAAGGAGTCAGGCCTGGGATCCCACCTCTAATCTCAGCATTCAAAAGATGGAAGGCTCAGATGGTTAAGAGCACCAACTGCTCTTTCCAAGGACCTGGGGTAGGTTCCCAGCACCTGCATGGTAGCTCACAACCATCTGTAACTCCAGCTTGAGGGGATCTGCTGCCCTCTTCTGGCCTCTGTGGGCATGCACATGGTGCTCAGACGTGTGGGCCAAACATCCACATGCATAAGATAAAAATTAAGTTCACAAACACTTAAAATAATCTAAGGAAGGAAGGGTCTATTTTTGCTCACAGTTTGAAAGTACCGTCTATTGTGGTGAGGAAGTCGGTGGGTCAGAGCACGAGGCAGCTGGTCACATCGCATCTGAAGTCAGGAAGCAGAGAGAAGTGCCAGTGGGGGGCGGGGGGAATCAGCTTTTTTTTTCCTCCTTATTATTCAATCTGGACTGAGCCCAAAAGATGGTGCTGCTCAAAAGCAGAATGGAAGCCACTAAGTCAACCCCCTACAAAGCTGGGGTTGAGGGAACTTTGAATTCACATAACACATTGTATCCTACAGGGCTCAGTAAATGTCTCTATTACCTACAATGTTATGTCCAGAACACTTCATTATAAGTCTATTCTGGGTCCATTCAGTGGTATGAGATAGCCTGGGAATGTTGCCACAATGTATAACATTGTTCCTCCTGAGGAATAGTCTTCCAGATTCCAAAGGACAAATTTGCAAGCAGCATTCTGGAGTGCAGCCCCATGCACTGCTGGGAACTTTGTCGGACTTGTTTATTTGAGAATTACTCTGGACTTTGACCCTGCAGCTGCCTGGAAGGAGGTAACCTGGCTTTAGCCAATCTAGGGTGTGGCCAGGAGCAAAGTAAGGCTGGTAGCTGCTGCTTACTAAGATACAACACAGTGCCACAGCTGGGGCGTGGGGGAGGGCAGGCTGCTCAGAGGCCTGCAGCACTAAAGAACTCACTTACAGAATACCAGTCCCCTTCCCACCCTTGAAACTGATGGAAGAGAGAGACAAAGTTGAATTACTTGTTGATGAGAGGCATCTGCAGTTTTCAAGGGCTACTGAGTAAAACCCCTCCTTTAAGCAGCTGCCCTGTCTCACTGATGCCGCGTTCTCTCACAGGCAGCAATGGGTTTGAGTGTCAGTGGCTTGCCAGAGTCACACTGGCCTTGAAGATTCCTAAGAGCTATTTTGAGTGATTTCACTGCTCATGGTCCTGGCAAACTTGTCCATTTTCAGACAATATTTAGATTCTGAGGTAAGTGTGAACTAGATAATGACCTTTCAAGCCATGGCACGATGTTCTGTTTAAAGCTTTCATTTCTTCCTCAGAGCATCTACAAAGTCCTCTGACCCTTCTGCGTGGCCTCCTGGAGAGTTCCCTAAGGTTCTGAGCATACTCCTGTGTCTGTGTGGGAGGAGGGCTGGGGAGGAGGAGGGCTGGTAATGACTGAGGGCAAAACCCTCACATGTCTTGGGTCCTGAGGAACATGAAGCTTGTGGAGACCCTTTGCCTCTGCAGCAAATTGATCTGAGATGCGTAGTATCAACACATGGTCTGAGGCACTTCATGCTCTCTGGATGTTTTTAAGGCTGGCCTCAAAATACATGTGAGCATACAGCAGCAGTCCCCCCAGTGAGTGTAACTAGTAGTTGGCTTGTTATGGCTGAAACAATAGGGTATCTGCCACTTTGCTTTTAGGTGACTCACCAGAAAAGCTATTTCAGACAGTCTGTAGCGACTAAGATTACATTTGTTCTAAGAGAAACAGACTGGAGGGACAAAAGGCTAATTGCAAAAGTGCTCTTTCTCAGCTCAGAGAAGCCTTGCTGTATTTTCTTGACATCTTAGTTACCAGACACAACAGACGGCATAAAAGCTGGTATCAAAAACAATGGGAAACAATCCTGCCCTGACACCACCTGGCACACTTTTCGCTCATCAAAAGGCAAGCTCGTTGAAGAGGCAGTGACCTCCTGTACTTGCTCATCATGGAGCCTACACGTGCCCTTGTATGGGGACTTTTGTCAGGTTGCAGCTATGGTGGCCTTGGGACCAATCAGTTGTCCAACCTTCTGATCCTCTTGAGTTCTCTCAGCAGTTGCTATCCCTACTCTCTCCACCAACTCACAGTGAAGGAGCTGGTTGAACTTTCTGGCTGGAACTTTGAGCTTGGACTAAGGCTTCTGGAGTCCAAGAACAAAACAAGGACATAGCAGATGCAAGAAATGGTGGGCTCCACGATCCACCAAGCAATACCAGTAAGCACTTAGCGTATCATTCACTGAACAGTTGTTTCCCTGCCTGAAGATGAGAGGTGAAACGACCCAGAAACTTATAGAACTAAGAACTGTCAAGAGTATCCTGGGAGGAAGGGAAAGCTGAAACCGTTACCCCAGAGCTGTAGGGGTTTCCATCCTTCTTGTGTCCCCTTGATTTCCATTGCCGAGATCACATCAGCCCCCAAGGAAATACTGCTTTAGTGGCTGGCCTCTTGCCATGGCTGAGCCAGGCTAGAACATTCCCAAAGCCTTTACACAACCCTAGAGAAGAACAACTGGACATAAACAAACAAAAAAAATGCATGAAACATAAACACAACACAGGCTTGTGAATTACAGTAACAAGGGCAAGAGTTAAAGAACCAGACACAGGAGAAAGGAATTTTGCGTGTTAGGACTTTCTTGTGAATTTTTCAAGAGCCAGGCTTACTCTATAAGCAATACATCTGTATGTTGAAGCCTCTATACTGTATCTTTTGGTCTCCTCATCACACTCTAGTACTTATGGTTTGCCTACCATGAGCTGTTCATCTGAGAAGCCTTCCTCCCCTCCCCCACCTCCTCCACCACCCCACCCCCTATCCCCTCCAGGACTTCTTCGGATGAGTGCATAGGGGGTCAGCTCAGTCATTCAACAAATGCTCACCTAAGTAGGAGCTGTGGCGCAAGACACTGAGTAATGAACCATCGCATACCTGGTCTTATCAGGCAGAGTCTGATAGGAGAAACCATCAAGGGTCATTTCCTTAATACTTTATGTCATCTAAAAACTCCGAGATTTGACTTTAAAAAATAGATTTATATGAAAATCCATCTAACAGGTTTGTTAATCTCTGCCGATAAAAAGATCACTATTTAAAGAATTCCCAAAGGCAATAATGACAACAGAAAGAAGTCCTTGTGTGTGAGTACATCTTCCCAAAGATGGCAAAGAGGAAAACCCCCTTTCTAGAACTGTCAAGTCAGGTGAACTCTGTCCTCTGTGCCTGTAATCAGATGACTAAGAGCCCCTATCAGAGCCGCCCAAGCTTATGACTGTCAACTCTTTCCGGTTATCTCCACATCTAACCTGAGCTCAGATTCTCCCATCTACAAGTGTTATCTTCACTTCCCCGGGTGATGCCACTTCTTTAATCTGCCTCAGTTTCCTCAAAGAAGACAAAGATAAAACATCTGAAGACGTCACAAGTAAATGTGAACTGAAGCCTGTTGGCCGGCTCTACTAGGAAGTATGTTTCCACTTCCGGGGCAGGGCAGGGGGTATTTACAAGGAATACTACCCATTGATACACCTTTCAGAGAACAGTCTGTACAGGAACCAGCCCTCAATCATGGCTCATGCGGCATCACTGCCACATGAGGAAGATACCCAAACTCTTAAGGGTTGGACTTTGCTCAAGGGGCTCACTGGGCAGGGCCCTGTAGGTCCTCCCTGGGGTAAGGGAGTCTTAGCAAGCTTATTCTAATGGATGGGGCAGGCAGTCATTGAACTAGCTTAAAAGACAACAAGCACCCATGGGACCGTGCAGTTTATCCTAGCACATAACAGACTCGCTAGTACAGAACTATATAAACATACATTTCACAGCCCCCAAATCCTCAAGGCATTTGGCAAAGATCAGCCAATATACATGCTTAGAATTATTCCAACAATGTATTCCAATGGAAACAGCAGGTGGCAGCAGAGGGTTACATTTTTTTACTCTTTGGCATGGACTGAGAACAAAGCGTCAGGGCATAATCACATCTGAGTCACCCCACTGGCCTAGAGATGGCTCACCACCATTTTGTCATGTGAGTAGTGTAGAGTCCTCTCCAGTGGGCTCTGTGCATTTTAAAAAGAAACTCTTTCAAAAGCCCCTGTCCAAAGCCAGAGGTTTTCCTGATTTCTGTGAGCCCAGCAGGACAGTCAGCAGGTTGTCCAGATCACACCAGCTCCAGTTATGAGACTTTCATATCCTGTGGCCCAGTGTCAGGGCATTTTAGTTCACGGCTTCTTCACAAAGGAGAGGCCCTCAAAGAACATGATGAAGTAGAAGAGTGCTAACAAGTAAGTTTCCACAGCACAGTGTTTTTGCTCCATTATGTTATCCAAAGCTAGAATGCAGGGGCTGAGAAAGGGAATTATAGAACCTGAAGCTGAGGTACCTGGCAAGTTAGAGACCTCAGAAAGTCCCATCACAACCGGCAGCTGCTGTAGCACTGGGCTCATGAGCTGACAGTGTTATGATCACTTCCCCACTTGGCCCCATGTCTTCCTTGCCTTACATAGTATTAGGCTTGGCTTCGGGTGTGCATGTTGCAGCTGGAAGGTTTGCATTATAGTGTTGGGCTGGAGCTTGCAAGCCAGTTCTTTGCTGAATTGCTTTGCAAGGCAAATCCCAAGTTTGCCTTTAATAAGTGACTGGAGCCTGCCAGGTAGCTTAGTGGATAAGACTACCTGCTACCAAACCTGAGGACCCGAGTTCAATCCCTAGGGCCCACAGGGTGGAAGAAAAGAACCAACTTCCACATATTGTATTCTGACCCCCTTGTGCACACCATGGCAAGCAAACACGTAGCACTCATGTGCATGCAGACAGACAGACAGACAGACACACACACACACACACACACACACACACGAAATATAAGCATTGTGAATGTTCAGTTTATTTCACTACAAAATGGTGCTCTAGGCGGGCTCCTCAGAAACACTTGGATTTAGCTGCTTTGTTTCCATCAAAAAAGAAACTGAAATACTTTTAGAGGAGGGTAGAAGGATGGAGGAAGATGGAGAGATAGTGGAGGGATAGAGGTAGAAGGAAAGATGGAGGAAGAGGGAGGATTTTGCTCTTTGGTAAAAGGAACAAAATTTATTAAAGAAAAAAAGACAAAATTGGAAATCTGGTTCCTAACAGATCTTACAAACAGATGTACTTGTGGGTTTTCTTTCTGATTGAGTTGACAGAAAAATGAGCAGCCTTGACCCTTTGTAAGTTACATAATTGAACATGCAACATCCAGAGAGCCTGGGAGAGCCTCAGGAAAGGTAGTGTGGCAGATGGGGACAATATTCTGTGATTTAATGTGTGGCTTCAACTCCAGACATATGAGCCAGGTTTACTTGCCTACAGAAAACATAATCCTGGGGCTGGGAGTGTGGCTCAATGATTGCCCAGGTGCACCAGCAGTGCACCCTGGTGTTTCGGAAGCAGTTGCACATTCTTACCATACCAGTACTAGGGATGTGGAGACATTGAAGGACATCTTCCATTATATGGTGAGCTCAAAGCTAGTCTGAACTACACAAGATCCTGTCAAGAAAGAGAAAGAGAGTAGAAGGGAGGGAGAGAGGAAAGCAGACAGACAATGTTATCTTGTTCTGACATCTTCAGGATGAACCTCTCGGCTTTCTTCGTGGAAAGGGTCATCTCGATTTATCAGCTAAGGAAAACATTGAACAAATCCTTTGAATGTAATAAACACTATCTTTTGGAGAAATGCTCCAGAACTTATATCAACATTTAATTTTCCCTCTGTGTGTATGTTCAACCACACAAACATGATGTTAAATCATTTAATGCAGGGAATTGACAGCACAGAGAAAACATTTGGATTGACTGTCTGGAGTTACCATCAGCAGCTTTAATTATGACCCACTGCTCTTGGGTCCTGAAAGAGCCAGAAAATGATATCTGTGTGCCAAAATATTCATTAGAATTCCCTTCTCAGTCATTGTTCAGAAAGAAAAGTTCCCTCTGGTCCCCATCTTTGGTATTTTAAGAGGGATCGTAAGATGCCAGATTTTTTTTTTTCAAGGATCTGTCAGAAAACAAGATTGTGTGCATACCTTGTATTTCACATTAAGAAAACATCTTGGAAGGGTCAAATGTCTCTTACTTTTGTTCTGTTACTCCAAAGAAAGATGGGTTTTGCAGCCTTGAAATTAACTGGTCTTCTCTCTGTGTCCAGGGCTCTTTTTCCAAGCTGTGCTGTCTTGGAATAACTGGGTCTTGTAAGCTTCAGAACTGGACGTTCTGGGGAGCACATATCCAGAGGAACTGCCTAGAAAAGATGGCTGTGTTACTGGGGCTGTTTGATGTTCATCTTTCCCTAAATAAAATATGTTAGAATAGCCGGCAGTGATGGCGCCTTTAATCCCAGCACTTGGGAGGCAGAGGGAGGCTGATTTCTGAGTTCGAGGCCAGCCTGGTCTACAGAGTGAGTTCCAGGACATCCAGGACTACACAGAGAAATGCTGTCTCGAAAAAACAAACAAACAAACAAACAAACAAAATCTTAGAATATTGGAGTTGGGGGTGAAGCGGCAAAGATCCTCAAGTCCGGTTCCTTGTATACATTATCTGAGCTAAACCAGTTTATCTACTGCTTCAGCTTTCTGTGCTGGGTTGGAGAAAGACCAGGTATGGATGAGAGGGATGGCTCAGTGGGTTAAGAGAACTTGCTGAGCAAACACTAAGACTCCAGGAACCATGTGGAAAGCCAATGTGCCTGTGCTGGGAAAGTGGAGGACACAGGAGAGCCAGTGGGGACTGGCTGAGTGCCAGCATAGCTCCTGGCTCAGTGAGAGACCCTGTCTCAAGAGACTTAGGAAGAGAAACAGAGCAAGGCACCCAAAGTCTCCCTCAGGCTTCCATATGTGTGTTCCAGGCACATGCACCTGCATACATGTGGGCATATACCATACAAACACACACACACACTCATACATACTCATACAACTCACTCACACACAAACTCACACATACACACTCACATTCATACACTCACACTCACACACATTTATACATGTACACTCACACACACTCATATACTCTCTCATACACACATGCACACTCACATATGCACACACTCTTTATCACATACAAACACACACACCCACACACAAGAACAGATGCTTTTTGTTTTATGTAAGGACATCCTTTAATTGCTTCTATTATTAAAAGTTGCCAGTTAACGAGCATTGACTCTGCTGCCAGCCAGGGGTTGAAGCTTTCGTTCACCTCGTATCATTCATCCTCACAAGCCCATAAGGTAAATATGATTGCCCCTGCTTTATAGCTAATGAAATAGAGACTGAAGTTTAAGAGATTTGCCCACAATTATAGGGCTGGGAGGAGGAAGAGTCAGAGTGCAAATTCAAGGTTGCCTAACTTCAAAGCCCGAGTCCTGTACTGTCCCCTCTCCTGCCTGCCAAATAAAACAAGGCCAGAGTATAAATTGGCCAGACTATCTTGGACTCTCACATCACTTCAATGCTTCAAATAATGAGGTGAGTGAGGAGTCCTCCATGGCGATAAGGCATGGGGGGCCGCCTTTCTAAGCAGCAGCATCTTAGAGACCCGGCTATGTCCCACTATCAGCTTGTCACGTCCGACCTGACAGTTTATTTCTAAAGCTTCCCAGCTTTTAGCGAGAGTCTGCTGGCTCAATGTTGATAATTTGTCTATCATGCGATAAAAAACTGGTGGAGGGAATTTGGGATGGATACTTATTTGGAAGAAAAATAATAGTTTGGAGGACATTTTCGTTGTTGGCCTTTTCCCTCCTCAATCAAGGCCATACAGGGCTGGAGAGCCAATGTGGTCTGAATTAGGGAATCTGGTTGTTGTCTACAGTGGCACAGTTTACAAATGACCCCATGGGGGTCACTGCTTGGAAACTCTAGCTCTCCACTTTGAGGGGGGAACAACTTTGACATTTCAAGAAAACTAACAAAGTTAAAATATAGTCAGGATGTTATATATTAAATCAAAGGACAGAAATGGGGCCTTCAGGAAGGACATTTAACTTTGTTCACCTACTGCCAATGGAACGGATAGGTGCAAAAGCGAACCAGTTTCCACCGCTAGGAAGAAACCGTATGCTTGAAGTGGGTATAGATAACCTGTTTGGTCCAGCTCTCACAGTGTCTTCTTTGCAGATAAGGTCTCTGAAGCCCTCTGTGAGCAGGTATGTGCAAGGCCAAGGTGGCTTAACAAATAGCATCTCCATGACTAGTTGTTTTGATGTCAGTAACTCATTCTCTATACTCCAATCCTCATCAACATCCTCTCTAACATGGACCATCCCTACTGCCATAATGCCCGGTGCCTGGAACAGGACTCAGCACAAAGTAGATGCAAAAACTATAATGTTATTGAATGAATGAATGAATGAATGAATGAATGGAATCCAAAGGCTGGGGAGATGGCTCAGTGGGTAAAATGCCTGTGATACAAGCATAGACCTGGATTCAGATTACCAGCTCCCATATTAAAAGCCAGGCACAGCAGTGTGTGTGCCTGGAATCTCAGTGCTCAGAAGGCAGAGGCAGGAAGGCTTCCTGGTCAGCCAGTCCAGCTAAATCCATGGATCCCAGGTTCAATGAGAGACTGTTTCAGAAAATAAGGCAAGGACAATAGAGGAAGACACTGGACAGCAACGGAGGGGGGGGGACGACAGGGACGCACTCACACAGACACACATGGACACACACACAATTCTTTTTGACCTGAATCAGTGACCCTGTCACATAATTGGCTGAGACCTGGTCACAGTACTGTCTCTGAGGTGGCAGCCGTGCCCTGTGTCTGTGAATCCCTTCAACAGGTATTGGCTTGTTGGGACCACAATGACGTACTCAGACTGGTAGATAAGCAGTGAAACTGTGTTCCTGTGACTCTACAGCTGGATGTAGCCTTCTCTCTGTGTTCTAGGGACAAGCCTTCTTGAGGAGACAGAAAATACCAGCATGGTGGCCCACATCTGTAATCCCAGCACCCAGGAGGCTGAAACAAGAGAATCTTAAAGACAGGGACACAAAAGGAAATAAGAAGGTACAAGCTAAATCGCCCACACCCACACTTATCCTATTGTTTTATTCTTTATAAACATTCATTTGTTTGTTTTAATTTTATGTGTATGAGTATTTACCTACATGTATGTATGAGCAACAAAATCATGCCTGATGCCTCCAGGGATGGGGCAGAGAGGACATCAAAGTCTCTGGCACTCGAGTTACAGGTATTTCTGAGCCATGATGCAGTTGGATGCTGGAGACTGAACCCTGGTTAGCAGTAGTAGTAGCAGCAGCAGCAGCAGCAGCAGCAGCAGCAGCATTCTAAACTGCTGAGTCATCGCTTCAGCCCTCTTCATTTTTCTGAGTTTCCCTTCAAAGTCCTGTGCTTCTAGAAGGTGTTGTCATTCTTTTATTTGGGAGATGAGGGAGGGGGTTTCGAGACAGGGTTTCTCTGTGTAGCCCTGGCTGTTCTGGAACTTACTCTGTAGACCAGGCTGGCCTCGAACTAAAAAAATCCGCCTGCCTCTACCTCCCAAGTGCTGGGATTAAAGGCGTGAGCCACCACTGCCCAGCTCTGTCATTCTTTTTATTTGTTTGTTTATTTATTTACTATTTGGTTTTTGCTGTTGTTTTGATTTTTGCAGTGGGCTCTCAGTATGTATCCCAGGCTAGCCTTGAACCTACAATCTTCCTGCCTGAGGCTTGGAATTACAAGTTCACACTACGTTGCCTTGATTGTTCCCATTCTTGGTGCCAGGTCGAATGCTGCAGCTCCTCCTGGATGCCCACACGGGCCATCAGCACACCTGTCTTGTGTTACCTCGTTACCAGCTGGCTTGCTTCCCACTGCTGCAGTTTGTCCTCACTCCAAGCACCTGCCCTTCTGGCCGCTTATTAACCCTTCTATTTCTGGCTGTTCGGTTGGATGCATCACTAAGCCTAAAACAAATAAACCAACCAAGTCTTGTTGTAATCTGCCTCGGATCCATTTTTGGAACTGCCGAAGAACAACACTGTGTGAACTGAGCAATGTGGAGTGGCCTCACCAGATAAATGCCTTGAACACCAGTAAGGGCACCGAACCCCGCCCAGAGAGCATCTAGTTCAATTATCTTGGCGTGGCGCTCCTATCAGGAGTTTCTGCAAAGCTCCTTGTGTTTTAATAGGTGAAAGAGGTTAAGGATCCCTGCTCTAACTGGCGTCCATCAGATTGAGACAAAAGGTTACCCACTAGGCTCAATGCAGAAGCAACCGAAGACTGGGGACCCAGGACCATGTGTGACTTGTATACAGGTCAGAGTGAACCTCCCCAAGCTCAGTGTTACTCTAACACAGAGGTAGGTGACCATCTCTTTGGTCCACTCTTTGTTCTAACAAGCTGGGGGTGGCTCCTGAGTGTCTTTTGTAATGTGGAGCCATCTGAATGGGAGGTGGAGGGCTGGGCTGAGCAGGAACTCTGGATCTAGGCTGGGATCATCTGTGCTGAAGCAGGACCTGCAAGAGGCTGTGATGGCAATCTTCCCGAAGTCAAGGGAATACAGCTGACAGGATTCTGGCTCAGAACAGCTAGACCCATTTAGATGGCCAGGAGTGACTATGGGCATGTGACTGCCCTCCCCTCTGCACTCCCCCTCCTCGCAACCTCCTCCCCACCATAGGGAGTTGGGCTGAGCTGCCACGTCTAGGCTGGATGCTCCTCACTGTAACCACTGTTCCCCGCCCCCCTCTCTCCACCCCTCCACCTCTTACCACCTCCTAGGTCGGCAGAGAACTGGGTGAGGGGCCCGGTACACTTTCCCATCAGCCTCTTTCCCACATGGATGAAGCTTGAGCCCTGGTGCTTCCGGCTTCTCCTTTTGATTCTGAAGAGCCTTTTCTCCTCTCAACAAAACCCGCCTCTCTGCGAGTAAAGAGCTTTGACTTTCAAACTATTGCTTTTGATGTGGGCTTCAAGAGGCTATTTAAAAAGTCAGAAAACTGAACGTTGGCCGGTTCAGTTCAGGCTGATTCTTTCTCCTTGCATTCCGGTTGTACCAATCTTAATTCTCCTTGAGGCGATGCTGCTGACTTACTAGGGGAAAGGTCAAGTGGAAAAAGTGTAGCATGGAAAAGCAGGAGGAACGACATTGCAAGATTCTTTCTATGTAAGAAATACTGCAACACTGGTACGATGTGCCACCTGCCCCACCCATGCCCGGCAGGCCAGGCTGTCCCTGCTCAGGCTTACTGGCGGTGAAGAGGCGACTCCAGAGCTGTCAGTGTTCTTAAAGTTCTGAATCATATTCATGAATACGTTGTTTTCTTCAAGAACTCGATGGCATGAAAACAAAGGGAGGGGGTCCGGCTATAGGTTAAGAAACTGTTAGAGATTGAACAATTTTGTTTGGTATCTGTTTGGAACACATTGGTCAGATACATTTTGGGGAAAAATTTGATTATAGACTGACTATGAGATGGTACCTCAGAATTACTGTTTATGTTAAGTGGTGGTTATGTAAGAGGATCTTTTTTTCATTTTTTGAAGGGATACATAATGAGATTTGGGGTAAAAGGATACAAAGTAGCAGACAGAAGAAGAGGGGAAGTGAGGGAAGGGACCTCTGGAAAGAAAGGGAGAAAGAAACAAAAATATACAAATCATAATAATTGTTAGATTGTCTTGATTCAGAATCCCAATATGTAGCCCTGGCTAGCCTTGGGCAAGCAACCTTTCTGCCTCAGTCTCCCAAGTATGGGATGACATACAGGCCAGTGTCACCACAACCAGCTTTACTTGCTGGGTTTTAACAATATTAAAAAAAAAACAAAAAAACAAAAAAACAAAAAAAAACTTCACTTTATTATCTCTGTCTTTGTCATGAGTTTGAACAGTTTCAAGAGTAAGCTTCCAAATATCGCTAAGCTAGCTCAGGAAATGACAAACCGAGCAACAGAAAAGAATGAAAGGACCAGAAACATTCAAATATTTACTCTTTGAGACATTATCCTGGTACTCATCTACAAGCAGATGAACTTTTTCTTCAAATAAAACCTGACATTGAAGCCCCAACATATAAAACAGAAAAGGAGTCGGGGCTGTCCCCCTGGAAGCTGGAGAAAGAGGCTGGCGTTCTCTCTGACTGTTACCCCAGAGAACTTCAGACTCTACTCTGGAAACCCTGGAGAGCAGCTTTGCAAGCTACGTCTTATTTCACACTCATACTGAACAACTGGCTAACAGTTGGCAGAAAGAATCAAGCTAAATCCTGCCTCTCGTCATAAACAAAACAAATTCTGTTACGTTCAAATGTTTAAGGAATGAAAAAAATCATGACATTATTAAAAGAGAAGTGGATGCTCGAGAATATTAAGGCAGAAAATGACTTTGCATGTAGGCCATTGAAGATGTAAACTCTGAGGGTGGCAGGGGAGAACTATGTCAGACACAGACATGAGCCAGTTGGTGGTAGCCCACTTCCTTTATCCCAGCACTGGGGGAGACAGTGGCAGGTATATCTGAGTTCCAGGCAACCCAGCCCTGCATGGTGAGCCTGTCTCTAAATAAATAAATACATAAATAAATACATAAATAATACATCATAATTATTGAGTAACAAATTCACAGCTACATCATTTCCATTGGCTTTACATCACTTGATAGCCAAAGCTTTGAAGGACAAACACAAGTTCTTTTATTCCAATCTCAGTTATTAATCTTAACTGTCAGACCACAATTAGACTACACTACACACATACACACACACACAATGTTACAGAAGAACAAATAAAGGGTTAAAGGGACAACAGGACTCTAATGACCTTAGTGAAACACCCCAGAGCCAATGCAAAGAGCTGGTGTCACTGCAGTCACAAAGCTGACCCAGCACAGAGCTACAGCTCTGAGTCTGGCATTCCGGAGCTCTTTCTGGACACGTGCACCCAATGGTTTATTGACAGGTTGATGAGAGTGGTTCCCCAGTGCTAGGTGTTCCTCTTGTTACATGAACCAGGGGAGGGGCTGCATCCTCAGTCGGTCTAGTGTGTTTGGTAAGTTCACAAGTTTGTTTGATTTTTTTTTTTTTTCTGGCAGGGCTTGGACAGCCTGGTTTACTTCGATATCCTCATTTACCAGGATAACATCATAGGTGGTAGTATTTTCTCCGTGCAAATGTTATTTATAAGCTTTGGCTTCATTCTTTGTGCTAGCTGTCTGCTTACACAAGCAAGACACTGAATCATTATGTTTAAGCTTTTGCACTCAAAATGCAGCTGACTGTTGTTTACAAATGGAGCCATTCGAAGTAAGACATAGCCTGAATGCTACTGTTTCGTACAATAGAGGGTAATTGGAGCAGGACATAGTCTGATCTCCATAGATGGAAAAAGTTATTTTACATTTTAAATACACACACACACACACACCCCTCAAAAAGAAGCAAACAGCCTCTTTGGAATGACTGCCTCAATCCAGTGCACAGTCCCATAGATCAAACTTTAAGAAAATGAACCAGAAAGTTCACATTGTAATAGGAAATGAAGCGTGAAGAAGAGTCAGCTGACAATAACTGTGCCATTAGAACAAGATTATAAATTAAGTATTTCTTAAAAGTACTCACGATATAAAGGGCAATATCAGAACCATGAGGGCCCATGAAGTGGATCATAAGTGAAAGCTCTGTACAAGCCTAGCCTAAGCTCTCCCCCACAGACCCCCAGTCTACAGAGGAAGGAGAGAATCAACTCCCAGCAGTGCTCCTCTGCCCCCACCTGTGTGCCCACAGCCACATTCATGAATCATATACACTCTTTTAAGATAGGATCTCTCTATGTAACTCTGGCTGGCTTGGGCCTTGCTATGTAGACCAGGCTGGCCTGTAACTCATAGAGATCCTCCTGCCTCTACTCCCCACCCCCAATCATTTTGCTTCAAATTATTTATCAAAAAAAAAAAAAAAAAAAAAAAAAAAAAAAAAAAAAAAAAACAAGTCATGAAATGATCCAAAAATAAATACAAAAGGATGTACATTAGGAACATTTTTTAATAGCAAAAATGTAGGGAAACTCTACTGTGTAACAGCAGAGAGGAATGGTTAAACACATTGTGATGGTTTTGTCTAATGAGATGCCATGCAGGAAGTGAAAATGATGCTGTATAGAGATATGTTTATTGGCACTGAGAGATGCCCAAGATACACGGGGGAGTGGGGAGCAGCAAGTGACACGCAGACATGATCCCACTGCTTTTTAAATTGCCTAGCTCATTAGGGGAAGTTCACATGAGCAATAAATAAGTAAGTGTGGGCACGTTAAAACCCACTAGGAATGGGTTGTGGGAATGTGAGCAGTATTGTATTTGGGTTCTAGGTCTTTATTTGCAGTGCTGGGATGAACCCCTGAGCCTCAAACACACCAGGCAAGGGTTTTGTCAGTGCTCAACACATTCCCCAGCTCTGAGCAAAAGCAGAAGAGATCCATGCTGTGTTCGTAAGGGTCTCCCAGGGAAACAGAATTAACACAGGATGATGGATGCACGAATATTCAGTATAGGAATTGGCTTACACAATTATGGAAGCTGAGAAGGTCCAAGATCCGCTATCTGCAAGCTGAAGAACCAGGAAAGCCAAAGGTATAATTTAGCCTGAGTTCAAAGGCCTGGGATCTGAGGCATCGGGGTGTAGCTCCCAGGCTTTGGGGGCAATGTGCTAAGGCCTGGAGTCTGAAGGTCCAAAGCCAGGAGTCCAATGTCTATGAGGAGAATGAAGTAGATATCCTGCCTCAAGAAGAGAGAGGAATTCCCCTTTCTCCTGCACCTTCCTATTACTAATCTCAACAGATGATGGCTGCCTACATTGGTGAGAGTGACTATTTGCTAAATCTGCTGATTCAAATGCTAATCTCCTCTGGGAACACCCTCAATGACACACCTAGAAATGATGTTTTACCAGCTAGCTGGGCATCCCATAGCCCAGCTAAATTAACATATATAATTAATTATCACATATACCAGGGTTGGTAAAGCCGTGGGGAGATGAGAAGCCTCACACACTCCTGTAAGATTGGAAACTGGTACCAGGCCTTCGAAAATGTAGTTCCTGCAGTTTAGCATTATCTGCACGCCAAAGTCTCCTGACTCAGTGATGAAAATTCTGGATACAGCTGACTAAGAAATGCAGACTCAGCTCCAGAAGAGGTCACGGAACTGGATGCGTGTTCTTCTACATGTTTTTGTGGCAGAGGCAAGGCAAGTATCTTTCACCAAGAGACAAGAAAGGACCCATGAGAAGGTTCAGGGGGTAAAGCTGCTTGTCACTGAGACCGACTTCTTAAGTTTGAGGCTGGGACACATATAGTCCCAGGAAGAAGGGAAAGAACCATCTACTGAAAGTTTTTTCCTGATCTCCATAAGTATGTGGTGGCATGTGTGTCACACACACACACACACACACCCCAAAATAATAAATAATAATAGTAATAATAATAGTTAATAAATTTAAATAGTTAATACATTTAAGCCATATGCTAAAAATAATAATAAAAGAGGGGTCTGGAGAGATGGCTCAGTGGTTAAGAGCTCTGATTGCTCTTTCAGAGGACCCTGGTTCAGTTCCTAGCACCCACATCAGGTGGCTGTGAGCCACCTGTCCCTCCAGCTGCAGGGGATCGATTGCTTTCTGACCTCAGAGGCCATTTGCATGGATATGGCGCACATAGACTGGGACATGCATGCACAAAGATACAGTGAGTAAACTTAAAAACTCAATTTTGTTAGAGAGAAAAAAATGAAACATAGAATTTCTTATGTGTGTTGAGTGAGAAAACCAGGGACAACAAAAATGGAACACAATAGATCCATATGTTAAACATGTAGGTGTAAAATGGTGCATTTTACAATCCCACTTGCATATGTAAGTATATCAAACGTTTTGAGAAGGGCTCTTGAAAAGCACATGTAGGTGGGCGGTGGTGGCGCACGCCTTTAATCTCAGCACTTGGGAGGCAGAGGCAGGCGGATTTCTGAGTTCGAGGCCAGCCTGGTCTACAGAGTGAGTTCCAGGATAGCCAAGGCTACACAGAGAAACCCTGTCTCGAAAAACAAAAACAAAAACAAACAAAAAACCGAAAAGCACATGTAGGAGTTCAAACCTGAAATCCAGTGCTCAGGAGGTGGAGGCAGGAAGACCAGGAGTTCAAGGCCAGCCTTGGCAAGTTAGTGTTTAAAAATAAAAGAGGGCTGCTATCTAGGATTCAAGAAAGAGTATGAAAGGTAATATGTGTTATACATAACATAATGTATAACATATTACATGCAATAACGTATATATTTATTGCAAGAGAGAAGCGTTACAAAGACTGGTAATGACAACTTGCCTTAAACTTACAAGTGTGTTTAATTCAGCTTTCCCCACCCAAGAGTTCCATTCTTAAAAGAAGGTGTCTGCGTATTAGATGTATATGTTTATGTGTCTATAATATAGGTGCCTATAATGTATTCAAGTGTCTAAAAAAAGTATAGACTAAAATACTAGTGATGGTTATGGCTGGGGATAAGGAGAAAGGTGAGTCTTTGCCGTGCCAAATAAATACTACATAATAAGTCAAATACTTTCTGCTGCTAGATAAACGTATAACAGTCCACTAAAACTCAGCTGCCTGTGTGGCCAGTCATTTTATTGTTTTTCCAAAATGTTCCAAAATAGCTTTGGAACAAGACCAGTGGGACCACCAGATATCTATCCAGCCTCACCCTTCTTCCCATGCAAATCGAGATGAACCCTCCAATCCAACTTTGGCAAAACCCTCCCTGGAACTCAGGATAACAGGGCTTCCTGCTCTTCCACTGGGGAAAGGAGGGGTGGCCCGTGTAGCTCCCCCAGAGTCAGATTTAGAACCTCCTTTCAAAAGCTGCCTCGGATAGCAGATGCCAAAACAAAAGGTCCCACCTCGAGGGTGGGAATGCTATTTGCGGCTTTGTAGACACAGGTGTTCTTCTAGGCGACTGAAGAACTACAGCGCAGGGTTGTACACAGCCAGGAATAGCTTCCCAGAAGGCCCTTCTCTCAGAAGCCAGCTCTGGAGGCCTCAGTGTATGTTCTAACTATATTTGGCAATGCAAACCAAAGAGGCCAGTAGCCTAGATCAGATGGGGAAAGGCCATTCCTGATTTATGTTCCTTGCTTTGAAGGAAGACCAGGATTTCAAAACTCACTTCATTTCTTTCTTTTGCACTTACTGATCTCAGTGCTGAAGCAACTCCCTTTCCCCATCCTACTGGGACCCAGGGAAAGCTCTCAGAATCACAGGTGGACGCAAAGCACCTACTGAAACCATCCTCGGAGTAAGAGGACATCCAGGGACATCTGGTCTGAGAATCTAAAGGTTAAAATTATCTCATTTTACTTCTTACGTCTTCATAGCATCAAAATAGCCTGTAGCACTTGGGTGCAAATCCACGTTCCACTACTCACTGTGTGACCTTGCCTGAGTTACTTTATGTCTCTGAAGTTCAGTTTCCTTATCTACTAATAGAGATAATAACACCTCCTTCATACAGCTACTGTAAGAAGTTGGTGAGATAAGGTATATAAAGTGGCTAGAAGAATATTTGACACCAAGCAAGGACTAAAAAAAGAACTGGTTTCTGTCTCACCCCGTCTCTCCTTTTCACCCTTAGCTGTTCAGACAACCTGTTGGTGCTGAACTCTCAAGAAATCATCTGGTACCCTTGGTTGATTACAAATGGATGGTATTGTTCCCACAGCCGGCAACAGTAGCTACAAATTAAAAAAAACAAAACAAAACAAAACAAAAAAAACCCTGTGACTATTTCTCAGCTGTGGACAGGTTCAAATCAGCTCAGAAAATGACTCAACACCGTTGATAAACGATGTGTTCTTGGCATCAGGAGGCCTTATCCTGATAACCTTCAGCACCTTACGAAAAAAAAAAAAAATCCAGAAGACCAGTTGAACAGCCTCCAGAGAAGGGCCCAAGGCTTTGTGGTGACCTTTAGTTAATCCCAAATGCTGTACCAGGCTGGTCATAAGAGGGTCTCTGTCTACTTAGAAATGTCTCAAGTCACAGGTTTAGCAGTGGGAAAGACTCCAGCTGAGCAGCTGTCTGGTCCTCTCTGGGCTGAGCCACCACAGTTAGTTATACTTGCCTTGAATTCCCTGAGGTCATAAGACTCCCTCAGACGAAGGCTAGATGCCTGTTCCCAGCTGCCCCTAGGCCGGTGCCCAACCTGTCTTTGGCAGCTTTGTCTGGTAGGTTGAAGTTCTGCCAGAGTGAGGTTTTGGCTGGAGGCCTCTGTGGCTACGGGACAAACCTTGGCTTAAAGAAAGAACTCGAGTGAGTGGCTTGAGCCTCTGTCGGTGAGGCCGAGGTGGTCTCTGCTCTTAACAGTTTCCGCAACTCATTCAGACCACCCTGAACCCACTGGCACAGCAATTGCAGAATTGGAGCTTCTGGTCATTTCCTCTTTCATGTGTGCCCTATGCCTCTTCAGTGCCTGGCAAAGTTCCAAGCGAATGCTTAGCACGAAGTCCTTGTGACCAGGATGGTCTGTGCTGCATTTATGATCTACTAGTGCTGGGAGCTCCATGAAGTTTTTAAGATCAAATAGGACACAGAACTGGATGGGACTGATACTTCCTACAGCCAGGGGCCAACAATTGAGGCCTTGTGGGTAATTCTATGTGCTATAGGCTGCTTTCTTCTGAAGCAGGAGCTGCCTCTATCAGATTGTGTGTAGACCCAGACCCAGGACCAGTGCTTTTCATTGTGTATATAGGCTTCTTCTGCAAGGAAGAAAATATCTGGCCCCATGGTTTGGGTCCTAAAATGCCATCCCCAAACACTTCCATCCTCCAAACCAAACAGCTTCCAGAAACTCTAAACCAGCTAGAGGTACAGGCAATTCAGCATGTCCAAACAGCTAGCAAAACTTTCAAGAAAGCACAATAATTGATCTTCAGGGATTGGCTGAGAGAACCAATTGGTCAGGCCTCCTAGCTAAGCAGGTAGAGGGCACCACCTTAGCCTCCCTTTCTGACAGTTCCTGTGCTCTGGGCCTTCAAGCTTAGAGTCTAGCCTTCCTCACCGGATACACTGGTGACAGAAAGCAAGGAGGAAGGAAAGAGGGAGAGAAGGCTAGATATAAGTGAAGGGAGCATGAAAAAGGTTTGGGAAAGAGGAAGGAAGAGGAGAGCTGGAAGGGGAGACGGAACAATGAAGGTCTCAGGCCCTCGGAGGCGCACGGTTCCGGCTGCACGTCCGTCCGCCCGCCTCCGGCCAGCAGCTGCTCGCTGCGCAGCGTGTGGGCGCTGAGTCACTGTCCCGGCACAGCAAGCCCGCGTGCAGGTCGGGGAGGGGGGCAGAAGACGGGAGGGGGGAGCCCAGTTGGCATCTGCAAACTGCTTTCCCCCCCCTTTCTTTCCTCTTTCATTAAGGCTATGTGCTGACTCCCACGTAGAAGAACTTATTAAACCGCACGTACTACTCTACCGCTCTTGGGTGGGAAGCACATGATGGCCAGCAGGGGGCGCCACAGCCCCGCTTATGGACGTTAGGGCCCGGTGAAGACTTAGGCTACTAGCTGAGGGTTTCCCAGAGCTGTGCGAACTTTTTGCTGGTTTTGTTTTGGTAGCTTTTAACACCCGCAGCTGGAGCATAAACTCTCTATTTAGAAAGCCTTAAATATCAGCTTAATTCTCCAAAAAGCGTCTTAGCTCAGGTTCAGTGAGCAACCCCATAACATTGGGAGTGTATTGTACAGCCTAAGGAGCCCAGGCTCGCCTAACTAGGGCTCACCCTACCCTACCCGATCTGGCGGCCACACAAGAAGGTGAACTCGGGTGTCTCCAAGAAATCTTGACTCCCTCCCAGAACACGCGATTTGTGCATCCACGTGGACAACAGAGCTTGTGACAGATAAGCCCTGCATAGAGAGGTTGCTTTGCAACCTCACTGCAGTTCAACCTTCCCAAAACAAGAAGCAAATCTCAGCACTCCCAGGCCGACCCAAACCAAGACCATCCTTCCCCAAATGCATGAACCGAGAATGAATCAGCATTGAGACAGTTTATTGGTTTGCTTTTTCCCAGATCACATATTTTATGTAAATAGATTATAGGAGACACAATGTTTTTTCTTCATCCACAGGCCGTTGTCAGGCGCTCTCCACCTTACACACACACACACACACACATACACAGAACCAAACAACCTTACACCTTGCTGAGACATTCACGTCTTAAAATAGGGGAAAGGTGACAATATAATCACTTTAAAATGCCCTTAATACAATATATAACGTACAAAAATATCTCTATATATTTGAAGATACAAAAAAAACCTCTTGACAGCAACAAACTTAAATATGATAGTTACCTTTGGCTGTACAACAAGCATTGCACTTTTCCTCGCTAGGGTTTGGAAAGTTCAAGTAGTAATGAGGCTTATGCCCCTAGAGAAACCAGTTTATGGGCGGGCAAGGCAGTGGCTCAGACCCCTGCCCGGAGAGTATCAGCCTGTAGTTCTCGGCTTCTGACATGAGCCTGGCTGGATCTCGGGTTCCTCTGCCTCCCTTAGGGTCAGCCAGGCAGATCTCTGCAGGATCGACTCAGTCCACCAAGGATGCGAAGCTCTCTGATTCCACAGGCGCCAATGGGATACTCGCCCGACTGTCCAATGCTGCCACCCGCACCTATATCCTAAAGAGTCTGGAGATGTGCGCCCGGGAGGCTGAGGCTGGGGCTGCGTGTGTCTGCTCCTGGGAGGACTCCACAGTCCGGGCCTGGAGGACCTCTGGCAGGGAACGCCGGCGCCGGCGGCCATAGCCTTGAGGGCTGATCTTGTTTCTGGGAGCCATGCCGTCCTTGTCTTTGTCTGTTAACTGGTAGATCTGGTGGGCCAATTTCTGCATTGTGCAGGTCCCAATACGGCATCCAGTGCTGCGGGAGCCCTGGTTCATGCTCTGGCGGTAGCGTTTGACTCGAATGTGGGCTTCGCTCTGAGTGCTGCGGAGAAGGAAGGACAACTCATCAACCAGGGGCTTTGATCCCAACCACCTGGGACCGGAGCCATGCGGAACCCGAGGCACCTGGAACCTGCTCCCTCCACCGGAGCTGCAGTCCGGCTAGGACAACCCCCGGGGGCCAAGGTAGTGGAGAGGGCACATCCTCTGCAGAGAGCATAGTTACCTGGCTTGTGGGCTGCTAGTTGTGTTCTGCGTGTCCTGGAGCTGAACAAGAGTCTGGGTAGGAACTGTCTTCTCATCAGCGACCGTAGGGTAGCCGCTGGATGCTTGTAGTTCCCTCTTCCCGCGACTTAGCGCCCACTTATTCCACCTAGAAAACAAGCAGATGCGTTTGGCCTAAGTTCAAGTGATGTCCCGGCCAGGTCCTGTCTCCACTCCCTTTCTAACATCTCCAGACCATCCCTCAGTTTGCCCTTATTGGGACTGTAGAAAGAAAGCGCGGCCCCAAACTCACTTCTTTCGGAACTGCGAGGAAGTGTCTAGCCGTGCGGTGTCCGCGCCTAGGAAGGCGAGTGAACCCAATAACATCAGGGTGATGGAAACCAGCTTCATTCTGTAGCGATGCTCTGATAGATACCCTGGAAAGGAGCAAGACGCCGAGTATGAGCAACCCGGCCAGCTGCACAATCCGAGCAGCACACGAAGGGTGGCGGCAGGAGGGGGAGCCGCTTGGCTACGCTCTTCTTGACTCAGCTGCTTATCTCCCCCTGGTGCAGAGAAACACCGGAGGTTTTTGCGCTGGCCGGGTGGGTGACAAGCAAGGCAAGGGAAGCCATTGCAAAGTGCCAGGCTTCCAGAGGTTCCCGACTAAAGTCCTAGGAGACTTTAGTCCACGGCCCAAGGAAGAGGGGGATCTCAAAAGAGTTCCAGCTGTGCGCATGAGCTGGACCTGGGACATGAGGTGTACTCTACAGTGGATGCCCTAAAGTGGATTGCTCCCCTTTTCCAGCGCTGCAAGTTTTAGGGCTTTGGCAAAGCCGTCGCCCTCCCCAATACGCTGGAGGCCAGCGGTTCCTACCTGCTGAAGGGGTGAATTGTCAAGCTCTTGAAGCAGAAAGTCCGAGACGTCAAACCCCAAAAGTCCAAGATTGACTGCGATGAGAAGCCGAGAAATCAGGAGCAGAACTGGAGTTGCTCTGCCTAGTATCACCAAGAAACCACTGAATAGTGAGAGCCAGCTCCAGCGTCTTATAAGCGCTCAGGGGAGGGAGGGGCGGGGCCTGCTCTGCCCTGGAGTCCTCCCTTTCCTCCAGCAAGCTTGCTTCTAAAACCAGACCTGCCCTGCAGCTTGCCTGTGAGTATGGGGGTAGGGGTAAGAGGTCCCCTGTGAGCAGGCGTCTGAAAGATCCGCTCTGAGAGATTAGACTGGCGCAGGACTTCCCTTGCCCTAATTTCCCAGCGTTGGGTTCAAACAGTGAGAAGGGAAGGAGGGCCAGAACAGCTTGGATGGGGGGGAATCGTTTCCCCATAAAATCTACAACCCAGAGTGCTAATCTGAGCTTTCTGGATAGTGCTGCAAGAACTGGGAGCGGGTGGGACACATGGATAACCAAAACCTTGGACTTGGGAGTTGTGGCCTCAAATGGGCCGCGCCCCCTGCCGGCTTAGCACTTGACTGAGCCTCGACCCCCATCTGTGCCCGCAGGGTACACCTGGAAGGGTAAGGCTCAGTCCCCCAGACAGTGGCTGAGACTGAGGGGTTTCTTGATAGACTAGCCAGTACGATTTCGAAATAAGAACACAACTGGGAACAGCTGAATTGGAAATTGGGGTTTGGAGAGGGTAGTTATCTGAAGATTCAGAACTCACATTCCTATTTGGAAATACAGGAATAGCCAAAATTAGGAAGAGAGATAGTTTTGTTTTCTTCCTTGTGATACTATCATCCCTTATAAGGCTATAACCTGCCAGTCGGCCTGGCTGCCTTCATTCACCCATTGTAAACGTGAGGATTGACTGACTGGGAGAACACTAATGCCTCACATATGTTAATCACTTTACAGTTGGCAAATCCCAGCCAGATCCCAATCTCTTTCGATCTTTACACACACACACACACACACACACACACACACACACACACACACACCTGTGCTGGTGTTCTCTTGAATAAAATGAAGTGCCGAGAAGGTAAGTATATTGTCCAGTAACACTAAACGTGGGAACCTTTAGAGTCCGGACTCAAAAGACGGGAACGGCGGCCGAAGTTTTCTTGCTGTGGTCACGATTCTCATCAAGGGGGAGAGGAGAATGCGGGCCCCCGCCCAGAGATACGTGCTAATTCACGATGAATCAGTTTGAACATGTTTGCCTCCGGCTTGTGCTCTTCACAGATTCTTGAGTTCACTTTCTTCCGTTCTAGGGCCAAACTGGGCAACAGGCGCAGCTCCGCATGCAGGTCTCCCGGAAGGTCCCGAAGCTGAAGGCTTGACCTACGCCAGCTCCTAGTCCTCAGGCCTGGAGATGCGGACACAGACAACTCACGTCCTCTTCCTGGAGCCCCAAGCAGATCTCCAAGATTCCTACCTTATCTGACATTACGTGTTAGATAGAACGCATAACCTGCTAGGCGTTCTGTCCAGCGGCCCTTGCTCACAGTGCGGTCTGTGCTGAGCACGGCTGCTTCAGCCCGTTTGTCACTCTCCAGACAACCATGGACATTGCCCCTGGGGGAGAAATGGCCGCACTGAGATTACTTATCCTCTTAGAACGGCAAAACTGAGTTCCACCTAGGGCAGGGGAGAGTCCCAGGTTCTGCTTCTGGTAGGGGCTTGGGACACGGCTGTTGAAAAGGCTGTAGCTAGGCGAACTGGCCCGCTTTAGGGCTTTCTGGGCCGCGGGACAGTCACCGCAGCAGCCCTAGCCAGGCGCTAGCCTGTCTGCACCAACAAGCGCAGGTAGCACAGAACGCTGTGTGGGTTCCCAGGAACCCCAGAACTTGACTATAGTTTTTTCTCGCTTCTGTTCCTTTCTGTACCCTTCGTTTCATTTCATCCCCGGAATGTCTGTTTACACAGTGGCTATCAGTCTCTTTGAGGATGGACATACCTGTCGCCAACTTCCAGCTGGGCCTGGGCCACATCAGCTTTTACTTTCATTTCCCTGGCCCAGTTTGTCCAAGTCAAGGGCAGTCCGGCATTGGCCCACAGCCAGGGAAAAGTCTCGTGAGCTGGACTCCTCGGCTCTAGTCTCTACCAGCCTTGGCAGGAGAGGGGGGGGGGGTTCTGTCTGCAGAAAATTCTGCCAGGCTGGACCTCGTTGACTCCCCGCTTCCCCGCTTCCCCGCTTCCCCGCTCCCCTTCGAGGAAACTCAATGATCTGAGGTTAGCTCTGGCTTGGGAAATGATAGATGCTCTTAGCTGAGAGCATCTTATTACTTTATTACCACATTATTATTATCATCACTATTATTATTATTATTATTATTATTATTATTATTATTATTATTATTATTATTATTATTAGGATAGGGTCCCCTGTAGCCCAGGCTGGTCTGAAAACTAAGTAACTAGAAGATGACCTTGAACTTCTGATTTTTCTCTTCTACCTCTAATCAACTGAGCTGTATCCCCAACCCCTTAAAATTCATTTTGAGCCACAGGTGGTTTCAACAAGGAAGCAAACCGAACCCAAAGGTGGAAGGAAGGACTCCCTGGCTTGGCTCCACCGAGCTCCTGTGTATGCGCCAGCATAAGGCACTGTGCCAAGAATCCCCACCTGAGCGCCTTGGCACGCGCCTTATCAGACTGGGTGCTCTTCGACGCGGTGGCACTTAAGAGATTGTTGCCTGAGAACCAAGCCAATTCTTTTTTTAGGTGAGATCCCAGACTGGCAACTTGGAGAACTTTGTTAGAAAATCTTAGAAAGCGTATGTATGTGGTTTGCGTGGGTGGGGAACCTCTGCCAACGTGTTCCCCAAAGTGCTAAAGGGCGTAAGCAGGGAAATAGATGAGGAATTCACCACATCTGGGTATGTACTTGTTCCTTCCCTTCCTGTGAAAATGAGTTGCCTTGCTTAATCACCAGTCCAGGGGGAAAAAGAGATCACTAGAACAATTTTGGGTTCAAGGTCTAGAAGCAAGGCAGCAGGTCCTTTCAGAAATGCATTTGCAGAATTGCATCCATTCAAGCTCAGTGATTGTAAATTCACATTGAGCAAGAAAGGAAGGAAGGCAAATGGAGGGAGTGAACTTGGTGGGAGACAGGATAGAGAGGAGAATGGGGGGCATTCAGGATCAAGTGTGGGGAGGGACAGGAGGGACTGCCAGATGGCCATGAGAATGAATGGAAATCTACAACTGACAGAGGTGGTGAGGTAGGGGGCATCCCCAGGAAGAGACAGAGACCTGGGAGAAGGGAGGGGCCCAATAATCAATGGGGGTGACTTTAGCTGTGACTTACAGCATTGGGGACTTGGAACCTGAAGAAGCCACCTCCTGTAGCCAGGCAGGAACCCCAATGGAGCGATAGGGACACCATCTGACCCATAAAACTTTTGACCCAAAATTTATCCTGTCTGAAAGGACGGGGGATGGAGCAGAGACTGAGGGAATGGCTAACCAATAACTGGCCATCTTGAGACCCATCCCATGGACAAGCACCAATCCCTGACAGTAATGATGATACCCTGTTATACTTGCAGACAGGAGTTTAGCATGGCTGTCCTCTGAGAGGCTCCACCCAGCTACTGACTCAGGCGGATGCAAACACCCACAGCTGAACAGTGGATGGAGCTTGGAGACTCTTATGAAAGAACAGGAGGAAGGATTGTAGCCCCTTAGGGGGATAGGAACCTCACAGAAAGACCAACAGCATCAACTAACCTGAAAACCCTTGGGGCTTTCAGAGACTGAACCACCAACCAAAGAACATACATGGACTGGACCTAGGCCTCCCTGCACATATGTAGCAGATGTGCAGCTTGGTCTTCATGTGGGTCCCAAACAACTGGAGTGGGGGCCATCCCAGAAGCTGCTGCCTGTATGTGGGATATGTTCTACTAGCTGGACTGTCTTGTCTGGTCTCAGTAGGAGAGAATATGCCTAGCTTCACAAAGGCTTGATGTGCCTGGGTGGGGTAATATATCCAGAGGGATCCCTACCCACTCAGAGGAGAAGGGGAGGGAGGTGGGGGAAGGACTGTAGGAGGGGATGAGTGGGGGGGGGGGGACAGTGAGAAGAATGTAAAGTGAATAAGTAAAAAAATAATAAATAAAAAAGAAAGGAAGGAAAGAAGAAAGAAAGAAAGAAAGAAAGAAAGAAAGAAAGAAAGAAAGAAAGGAACGAACGAAAGATGTTTAAAACTTTCTGGGAAGAAAACAAAACACAGAAAGGAAACAATCCTGGTTAATGAAGAGCCACTTTTTGTGTGTGTGTGCCCAAGAATTCTTAAGTTGTATTGATGTGTACATCCTGTCATCACACACACACACACACACACACACACACACACACACATCAAAAGCTTGCTGAATAATGGCATTTCAATGTCTTCCTCACATTCCAACTGAAACAGGAAGACTATTAACACCCGTCTTTAAGGCAAAACATAAAGAAAAGTAATGCTTTTGCTTCTCTTCCTTTTCCTTCTCCTCCTCTTCTTCCTCTTCTTCTTCTTTCTTTACTTAGTGTACATGAAGCAAATGTTCTACCATCAATCTGTATGAATTATTTTTAGGCCCTTAAATCCGAGCCTAATTTTTTGCAGTATTTGGAGGTTTTGTTTTGAACTGTGGTTTTATTTTTTTAGTTACAGTGTATACACAGTCCCTAACACTAGGGTCATCATACTCAGGTCTTTAGAGAAGTAATGAGAAACAACAAATAACACTAATAACATTGGTGACTGAAATGAGGGCAACCGAGTACATTGTACAGTGCTCTCAGATGTCTCTCTTCAGACAGGAGATTGTATGATGCACTTTTATTCATGAGGCACAGAATGCCTTTTGAGCTTAGGGCTTGTTTACAACATTCTCTTGAAAACAAGGTTCAAGATGCACCCTGAAGTCATAATACCATGTGGTTTACAGAGAGGACACAATCAGCTTTGCAGATTTGGTCTCCTAGGGATAAGTAAGGCAGGATGCAAAGCCCAGGGCATTTTCCAGGGATCTGATTTCTCACAAGACCTAATGAAAATATAGATTCTTCCCAGAAAATGAATGTGCACATAAAACCAACTAAGTAGAAAGCAGGTATACAGTGAATATCAGAAGACGGGCCAGGTTGAAAACTAACATTACAGAATAGCATTCTATCTGTAATTTCTATCTTATTTGGAATGTCAGAAACAGGAAGACTATTAACACCCGTCTTTAAGGCAAAGCATAAAGAAAAGTAGTGCTTTTGCTTCTCTTCCTTTTCCTTCTCCTCCTCTTCTTCCTCTTCTTCTTCTTTCTTTACTTAGTATACATGAAGCAAATGTTCTACCATCAATCTGTATTCCTAACTTCTGTACAGAACACGCAAATATAAATAGCCTTTGCACATGATAAGGCCAGAGGCTAAACCTCACTAAACCTTAAAGAAAGTAACTTGTTATGGGATAATTGAAAAAGAACACAGAGAAGGCAACAGGCATAGAGAGGGCTATCTTACTAACATAGGCTAGAGAAGGCTATCCTACTAACATCAGGAACAGAATGAGATAAAAAGACTTCAGGAGAAATTTATTACAGATGGCACAATGACTGGGATTTGCAAATAAAATGCTGTCCTCTAGGTGGGAATTCTGTATTACTATCAGATCATGAAGACCTTGTTAAAGGCATGTAATGCTTAAAAGGTTATTTGCCCTTCCCCAGATGGTAACTGTGAATTAGATACCCAATACTGTGCTAAGTCATGAACACACAGTAATGATGCATACCAACATTATTCTTCTCTCTATAAGCTTACAGTCTTGTGGGGTAATCCACCATAAACAAAACCATAGACTATGCATAGAAATGTATACATCACTATAAATCCCACTAAGTCATCTAAAGAAAAGCAAGAGGGACCTAATACCCCAGATGGAAGAAAGGACATACATAAGCAATAGCCCAGAGGTGAGAAGATTTTAGTTCAGTAGAGAAAATGAAAGGAGGTGAATTTGTTTGGAATGTACCAGGGGAGAAGAGAGGAATAAAAAGAGATTAAACAGAACATCAGAGGAGCTGAAGATGGCTGACTTTCATGCTTTTTATAGAGGACCCTGGGTCAGTTCCTAGCATGTCCATGATGGCTGACAATCTTCTATAGCTCCTGTTCCAGGTCATCAGTCTCCTTATGACCGCCTGGGAATAAGGCACACATGTGGTACTCTTATATACATGCAAATAAAACACTCCTATCATTCAAATACACAAAAACAGAAAGAAATAAACCTTAAAAAAAAAGAGGTTATAAAGGAAATGTGGTAACACATGCCTGTGGATGGAACATTTGGAAGGTCAAGAATTCAAGAATATGAAACTGAAACTTTCTCTCAAAAACCACCACCACCACCCTACAAGAATCTGAGTACCTGGGATGCATTGGGACTTTGAAAAAGTTGAACTTAATTCTTGGCTATGTAGAAAGTTACTGACAAGCATAGTTGTTTAAATGAAAACTACTCCTATAGGCTCATATGTTTGTAAACTCAGTTCCCAGTTGGTGGGACTGTTTTTTTGGAAAAACTAGGAGACCTTGTTGAAGAAGATGTGTCACTGTGGGTGGGCTTTGGGGTTTTAAAAGCCCACACCATTCCCAATTAGCTTTCTGCCTCATGCTTGTAGGTCAGGATGTAAGCTCTCAGCTACTGCTGTAGTGCTTGCTGTACCTGCCTGCCTGCCTGCATGCTGCCATGGTCCCTGCCGTGGTCATCATGGATTTTCCCTCTGAAACTCCAGCTACTCAACCAACTGTTTCTTCTATAAGTTGCCTTGGTCATGATATCTTGGCACAGTGATTAAAAAAAAAAAAAAAAAGGAACTAAGACAGGAATTTTGAAAACAGGGAGAAATGAGTTGATACACACTTATCCCAGAGATCCTTTTGTCCTGTAAAACTAGTAAGATTTCAGAAAAAAAATCCATTTCACAAACGAAAATTTAAAAGATAGTTTTGAGTGTTGGGTATAATAAGTGTACACTCCTGTAATTCTGACAGTTGGGGCAGGAGGATTGTGAGCTCGGGCTAAACAGATCATCTCAAGAATAATGACAACAGCCACCAAAGGTTATTTGACAGCTGTAGCTCACTGGTATAGCATGTGCTGAAATGCACAAGGCTCTGAGTCCTGCCATAAGCTCCCACAACAAAAGTAGACTATCATCTTGATAGTGAATGTGGTGGATGGGCTAGAGAACAGCAAGGTAAGAGGATGGTAGCACTCGGGGTAGGTTAGCGTGCACCTGAGCTCCTCACTGCCCCGACCCCCTGCCCTACTCCAGTATGTGCACACACTGCACCAACACAGCCAGTTTTGTGGAAGAGCATTCTGTTCGGGACCATGGGACTGCACTCAGAAGAGCCTGTCTTCTTTTAATCTTCCCCTGAAGCTCTTTTGAAAGTCTTAACTTTTGAACAAGTCCTTCACTCTCGTTTTGCACTGGACTCTGCAAATTATGTAGCCAAGGCTTGTTCCCCAAACATGTAATCTAAGTAAAAGCAGCCTGTAAAACCTCACAGTACCTATTTATACTGTAGCCACTGCAGTCATGGGTACTCCAAATGAATGTCAAGATTCAGTGGCCTAGGACACATTCTGTTAGCCATCTCTGAAGTTCTCTTCCCTGCACCCCAAATGTAGTTCAAAGTGAAAACAGTGTACTTGGTACACAAATTTAATTTTAAGAGAGGGTCAATAGCCTGCTTTTTATTTTTAGGTTTTATATAAAGGGGCTTGGATGTAGCTCAGTTGATAAAGTGCTTGCCTTATATACATGAAACCTTAAATTTGGCATACACCTGTAAACCCAACAAAGAGGTGTAGTCGAGAGGATCAGAAGTTCAAGGTCATTGTTGAGTGCTTAGCAAGTTTGAGGCTAGCCTGGGGTAAATAAAACCTGATCTTTTATAAAATGTAAAAAAAGTATTTTTTCCATATATATTTTACATACATGGACCCAGGGAACAGAGAACCAGGTAAGGAAGGTATTAGAACTATCAAGATGGGGGACAATGATGTACAGGTGAGGTGGAGATGTGGGAAGGAGGGGCATAAGACTGAATAATGAACGTGGGGCTGAGAGTAAGACCACTATCAAGGCTAGCCATCATTAAGACTCTTGCTGAGGCAACTGAGTGGTTAGAGGCAATGGATCAGGGAATTTTCCTCCACAGAAGCTCTCTCTCTCAGTCTCCTTTGTTACGGGTTACTAGAAGCAATTTGAAGGGCCCCCGGTTGTGCCTGCAGGACATATGGTCAAATCTAACTTTCATACTGCCTCCCTGAGCTGTAGTGGCTAACCACCAGAAGCACTTGAAATGACTGCACAGTTAAACCGCTTACCCCCACCACAGCCCACTGGAGGAGTACCAGGGTGAGAAATCTTCCTGACTTGTAATCGGCTCCATTTTGTCTACGGCAGGCTGAGACTGTCATCTCTCTCCACCCTTGCAGCTCCCAGCCTCCAGCAAAACAAATCTGGACTTGCTTTGTTCTCTCCCTTGGTAGTGAAAGGTGATGGTAGTTATCTTAGGGGTGGGATGGCCTTCAGCCAACCCGCAGCAATCACGCTGCCTTGTCCTGGCTTATCAGTTTTAGCAGCCTGGCAGCTGTGGGGTGAGAAAGCAAAGTAGCTTCAGTGAATGCTAAGGTGTTCATGTGAAGATAGGAATACACAATATCTTCAGGCATTTACCTCAGGATGGGGTGGGGGATCCCATTTACACAGCAGCCATTTAAATGTCCACGTGTTTACCTGAGACCTTAATAGAATAAATATACCTGGGAAGGTAGTGCTTCACTCTAGGTTTGAAAAACAACTTTGATAAATAAAAAGGATTAAACTTGCAGGGTGAGAATGTAGCTTAGTAGAAGAAAGAGTGATTACCTCAGGTTTTTTTGCCTGGTGGCAGAACAAAAATGCCAATATTTGCAAATGGAATTTAAACAATATGCATCTAAAAAGAAAAAAGTAAATGGGGCCTGGGGAGCTGGCTCAGTGGTTAGGAGAACTTGATTTTCATCTGGGAAACTAAGTCAGTTCCCAGTGTCCATGCTGGGTAGCTCACAATTGCCTGTAACTCCAGCTCTGGGGCTCTGACACCTCCTCTGGTCAGCACAGACACACACGTGCGCGTGCGCGCGCACACGCACGCACGCACGCACGCACACACGCACGCACACACGCACACGCACACGCACACGCACATGCACACGCATGCACATGCACACGCACACACACACACGCACGCGCACACACACACACGCACACGCACACGCACACGCACACGCACATGCACACACACTAAACATAGATCTAAAAAGGGTAACATGGGAACTCTACCATTACAAAGTCAACCCAAAATGTATCAAAGGCCCAAATAGAAGAGCTATAACTATGGATTGCTTACACAGAAGTAGAGCTTCATGATCTTAAATCCATTAATGGATTCTTTGATATGACACAAAAATCATAGAACACCAATGAAAAAGTTTGGACTTTATCAAAGTTGAATACTTTAGAGAGCCAAACAGCAAGATCAAGAATGCAACATGACAGACAGTCTTCAGAATATCTGTAGAATTTATATTTGTCTCCTCCTTCTTAGAGTATATAAACACAATAAAACCAAGCGGGGCTGGGCTAGGGTTATGGCTCAATAGAACAGAGATTGTCTAGCACTGGGGAAGCCAAGGGTTAGACCCTCAGTAGGGCCAGGTGAGGGTGTGGATAGGAAAAGTACTTGAATAGACATTTCTCTAAAGAAGATTTGGAAATGGCTGATGTACACAGGAAAATACGCTCAACATCATGAGTCGTTAAAGAAATAAAAATCAAGAAAACAGTAAGACATTCATCCATAGGCCCAGTGGTTAATTTCATGCTGTTAACCCCAGTATTGGGGGGTGGGAGTTAGGCAGGAGGACCCAGAGTTCTAGGGCAATCTAGGTCACAGATTAGTGAGGTCTCTAGTGAGACCCTGTCTCAAGAGCAACAACAAGGATTAATATTTCATACCTACTGGGCCAAGTAGTGGTGGTGCATGTCTTTAATCCTAGCACTCATGAGTGTGAGGCAGACAGATCTCTGAGTTCAAGGCCAGCCTGGTCAATACAGTGAATTCCAGGAAAGCCAGGGTTACACAGAGAAACCCTGCCTCAAAAAGCAAGCAAGCAAACAAAAACTAAAACAAAACAACAAACAAATAACAACAACAAATCCCCCCAAAATAAAAAATAATTCATATCTATTAAGATGTCTACAATACTAAAAAACAAAAACAAAACAAAAAACAACAACCAGGGAAACAAGTGTTGATAAAGATATAAATTAAAATCCTTGTTCAGAGCTGAAAGGTAAGATCACGCAGTCATTGTGGAAAATGGTGGTTCCTCAAAATAAAAGAGAATTACCATCTGTAATTCAGTACTGTCCAGTAGTGCTGTTCTTAACGATATACCAATGGAATTGCAAATTGATACTCACATACTGGCTATACATGATCACGGTGCCAGTACCTATAAAGTAGAAACAGTGCCCCAACCCACCAGTGGATAAACAAAGCATGGGTCACATAGACAGGGGCGGGTTATTCAGCAGTAAGGGGGGATGTAGTACTGATGCTCCAACGCAATACAAGGCAATACTGACGATAAAGTAGGAACAGAACTAGGAAACAATATACCAAACAAGATTCTCAGATACAAAACGGCACATACTTTATAATTCAAGTTAAAGGAGGTATCTACAAAGGGCAAACTCTAGAATCAGAAAGCAATGGGGTTATTGCCAGGACCTAGGGAGAGAAATAGTTGTGTTTGTTTAATGGATTTTGGGTGAAGAAAATGTTTTGAAACTAGACAGATGTGGTCATTGTCCAACAGTGAAATATATTAAATGCCACTGAAGTATGTATTTCATTTTATGCCATATAAATTTTATCCCAGGTATAAAAAAGATTTAAAAAAATTTTATGTGTATGGATGTTTGCATGTTTGTGTGCCACATGCACGCCTGTTGCTGGAGGAAGCCGGAAGAGCGTATTGGATCCTGTGCAAATGGAGTTACAGATGGTTGTGAACTGTCCTAGTGGCTGCTGGGAATCAAATCTGGTCCTCTGAAGGGCAGCACAATTCTCTCAACTGCTGAATCATCTCCCCAGACCTTATCCCAAATTTAAAAAAAAAAAAAAAAAAAGATAAAATTGAGGGAACAAATCCCCACAATAATCGTTCAAAAAAAAATCGTACAGAGTCATATGGTATCTATCCCCTACTGGCTATCTTCAGAACACAATTAGGGCAGTTACAGGACAACTCTGACATAATAGGGAAGGACTTTCTACCATGGCTGTTAAGCAGTGGAATGGGCTGTCTCTAGAGGAAGTGAGATTACTCTTAACTGAAAAAGTAGAGGAAGAGCTCCCAGGGAAGTTACTGGGAAATTTTCTCTATGAGGTGTGGCAGGCTGTTCTGTTTGCTTTAATTATTTCGAAAACTAACCTAGTATTCATCACTGCAGGTATGCTGATTCTGTGTGATTAGAGGCTGATTACAAAGGAGGTCCTGAGTTAAAAGTACCCCTTCCCTTTCAATTCTTTTAGCATAGCCCAACCCTCTCAGACAAGTGCTGAAAGGTTTGGCCCTTTGCTGTCAGTATAGCTTAATGGCAGAGGCAGAAGGCTTGCCTAGAATGTATGAGGCCCTAAGCTCAATTTCCAACACGGAAGCGGGAAAGGGAACACTGGCCCAGAAAAGAGAACTAGTCAATCAGAGCAGCTGAGACGGTGACCCTTTGGACTCTGAGTTCACAGCTTCAGTCACTAGTTTTCTGCTGGTCTTTAGCAGAGGGTGTGTGTTGCACTAAGCACGTTAGAACCTACTATATACAACATGTTAAGGATCAAACCTTCAGTGAATGATGGCCTCATGAAGATCATTTCTAAACCACAGGTTCTGAAAACTCCAGTCTTAGTCCAAATACATAGTCTACTACTAAAACTTCATGATTTAAGAAGTAACAAGGTTAAAAAAAAAAAAAAAAGTGACAAAGTAAACTCATCCAAGTGTGCCAGACAAATTAGAGAACATCAGTAGGGGATATTTCTTAAAAACGCAGTTGACTTGAATAATCTCTAGACTGGATAAAGAGCCTTATGAATTCATTCTGTTGCGTGTTTGCAGTAGAGCAACTTGACGTTAACACCTGCTTCAGACCGAAGAGCCCTGAGACAGTGAAAAAGGCAGTGAAAGTCAGGCGGGCGGGGCTCCCAGGGGAGAGACCGGCCCATTTCAGGAGGATCCCGGGGATGCCCCTGTTCCTAGGTGGAACAACTCCCTGGGGCACTCAGAGGAAAGCCCAAGCTGACCGCCCCCAGCCCAGGCAGCCCTGAAACTAGAGGCGCCTCTGAAGATTGCGCAAGTCTTTTCCTCCCCCGCCTGCTCGGTGGCATGTTTCTAAAATTCCCATCTGCACAACATAAACAGGAAACGTGCAGCAAAAAGCCTTGGCGGTGCAAATTCCAAGCTTCCAGCCGAGGGCGGGAGAATCTCCTCCGTACTGCCGGTGGCAGCAAGCAGCAGCAAAGAACAAACTTTCCAAGTGACCCCGCGCCCCTCCATGCGCTTTTCCCCAACTGCAAAAGGGAGATGGCGGAAGGAAGGACCCCTGCTCCAGGAAAATAAAGAACAGGGAGTGGGTGGGGGAGCCTTGAGGCAGCAGCTGGGCCTCTAAGCGCCCAGCCTCGGTGGCGGCGCGTGGCAAGGCCGCGCCCGGCCGCCCACTTCCCGAGCCGCGTGTCCGAGCGGCCTCCGGCCGCCGCGTGGGCTCGCGTACGCCGGGAACCGGGTCGTCGGGCCCTCTCGGGTGGGGCGGGGGAAGGGCGGGCGCGAAGCGCGGCGCAGGCGCAGTGCGCGCCTCGGTTGTCAAACATGGCTGAAGCGCCGCTGCTACCGCTACAGCCGCTGAAGGGAAAATGCTGAGCTCGCCCGGGCCGGGTGGGCGGCGGCGGCGAGGGCGGCGACGGGAACCCGCTTCCCGGGCGCGGCGGCGGCGGTCATGGCCCGGCTGGCCGACTACTTCATTGTGGTAGGCTACGACCACGAGAAGCCAGGTAAGGGTGTGGGGCGGGCGCCGCCCCCGGGCTTCGCCTCCGCCCCCGGCAGCCGTCCAGTGGGCTCGGCGGGGCCGGGCGTCGTGGCTGGGAGGCGGGGAGGCCGGAGGGCCGGGTCCCGCGGTGGAAGAGCGGCTGGTCGACTGCTGTCGGCCTTCGCGGCGCGGCCGAGCCTGGCTGCAGTGGGCGTGTGTGAGGGAACTATCGGACAGCAGTCGCGGGGCTAGGCCGCGGCGGTGCGGCCGGGGACTGGCGGGCTGGACCAGTGGCCAGCCTGCCCGCGCGCCGCCACACGCTTCTGTGCAGGCGGCTGGCACCCGGGACCGCGCCCTCGAGCCGGTGGAGTTGGGAGGGCGGGAGCACACTGTACGAGGTTCCTAGGGATACACTGTGTCCTGCATCCTGAATAAGAGTGACGCTGGGGGCAGTCCTCCCGGAAAGGAAGTACAGAGAGTCCGGCGCTGCCTCCCGCCGGCCCTGGGGGGAGGGGGAGGCTTGGACATCCCGGCCGAAAGCCGGGCACTTGGAAAGGCCAAAGGATCCGAGCACTTTGAAACATTTCTAGGAAAATTGTTTCGGGACGTGTGTGCCGGCATCCCAGAATGAAATGACTCTTTTTTTAAGTAAAGAGAGCCAGGCAACCACTGCAGGTGCTCTCACTTAGCTTTCACGTGTTTTGATTGTTCTCTTTATTCGTCCGAGAATTTTTCACAAGGAACAGTTTGGCAGATACATTGCTTTTTACACGTCGATGGACTAGCACACCCAGGACTATACAGGGTTCATGCACGGTTATTTTCATATTTGTATCTCTTTGTGTTGCTATATATACATAAGCGGGATGTAATGACAAGGTAATTGTAGAGAAGGGGAAGCTCTTTTATTTCAGGGTAATTTCAGTCTCACACTTGAAAAGAATTTTTAGATTCCAGCTCTCCAGCCCCTTCCATGTCCCACGAGGTGCTTAGGTTGTGCTTTGCTGATGGTTAGTCCTTGATAGTTCCAGCGTACCATTGTTCTATCCACCTCTTTTTATAACTTATCCCTAAGAATTTATTTCAGAGAAGGGATCCTTCACATTCTTTTCTCACCACTACCTAATTGAGGTAACTTAAGAGAAGCAGATAAAGGCTCTTGCTGGGCAAGCCTGGAGACCTGAGCCATGAAAAGGTGCAAGGCAAGAACTGATTGCCCCAAGTTGTCTTCTGACCTCCCTATGTGTGCCATAGCATGCATGCCCACTGCCACCATGAATACACACATAAATAAAAAGAGAAAGCATTGGGCTGTACTTAGAGAGTCTTCTGGCTGCTCCAAAATGTCATGTCCTTTCTTAGTAATCTTTCAGTCTCTTACCAAGATGACATAGTCTGTCAGTCTGGTAAGATTGCCAGTGTGGAGAATCAGTTTTGTTTTTCACCTTGTTCCATTTTTAGTTACATCGTTCTTCATCCACAACAATTTAATTTTATTTTAGTTTTTTGAGACAGGATTTCTCTACAGAGCCCTGGCTGCTCTGGAATTCCTATGCAGACCAGGCTGGCCTTAACTCACAGATATCTGCCCTCTTACACCCACAACCCTTTTCAAACAGTAACAGACTTGAAAAAGTTACAAGTACAGCATACAAATTTGTTTTATTTTATTTTTCCGGACATTTTAAGAGGAAGCTGCTGACCTTTCTCCTTGTCACTCAGAATGGTTTATTGTGAATTTTACACAAACAAGAACATTGGTCTATACAATGACAGTGCAGTTATCAAAATAGGGAGTTCATGCTGACTCAGTCTTTTACTTAATTTGGGCTTTGTTGATTATGCTATTAATTACATGGCTGGTGGATGTAGTACAGTTTAGTGCTGCCTTGTTTCCTTATCTTTTTAGTGTCACTCATAAGGATCAGTTCCTTCATCTTTTTCATGGTCTTGCCACTTTTAATGATTATAGGCCAGTTACTTTTGTATGATGTCCTCACCTTGAGACCTCTGTGCTGGGTACATATACTTGTGCCAATGTATCACAGCAGTGATGCTCCTCACTGTGTCTCGTCAGGAAGTAC
>NC_047658.1:77791067-77798567 GCF_011762505.2 Arvicanthis niloticus | reverse complement strand
TGCCCTCTTCTGGTGTGTCTGAAAATAGCTATAGTGTACTCATATATACATAAAATAAAGAATTCTTAAAAAAAAAAAGAGAGAGAGAGACAGAAAGACAGAGAAAGAGAGAGAGCGAGCATGTGAGTAAGGTGTCCTTAGAACCCAGAGAAATTGGATCCCCTGAAGCTAGAATTACAGTTTGGGTAGTTATTAACTGCATGACGGGAATTGTACTCAGGTCCTCTGAAAGGACAGTATATGTATGTTCCTCACTGCTGAGCCATCTTGTTAGCCCTCCATCCTATTTTTTTGAGACAACTTCTCTTTTCTGAGTCTGAAATTTGCCATTTCAATTAAACTGGCTAGCCCTCAAGCAAGTTTACCTCTGCTTTCCCAAGCATTCCACTAAGCCAGGTTTTACATGGCTGGCAGGTATCCAAACGCATGCTTGTGTAGAAAGGACTTGACTGATTGAAATAGCTCCCTAGCCCCCTTATCCTTTTTATAACATTTTTTGGTAATAATTACTTTTTGTATAATTCAACAAACAATTTTACCAGGTGTTCGTGCCATACACTGTTCTGACCTTTGAGGAATACCAATGGATGACACACAGTAATCACCCTTTCCTGGCCTTTGCTTTCCAGGCATGACAAAACAAATACCTACATGCTTTATAATACAATGAGGTTTGATAACATGTCTTATGGAAAAAACAAAATGAAATAAAGTTTCTCTTACTAAAAAAATAAAAGGTAAACATAGGACAGGAAGAACCTAGAAGGTGAAGGTAAGAGGATAAGAAATTCAAGGCTGTCTTCAGCTTCATCGTCAGTTTGAGAGTAGCATAGACTACATGAAATCATGACTCAAAGATAAATAAATAAATAAAAACAGGATATCACAGCCTGGTTTGTTCAGATAAACTGGTCTCTTTAGAGATCTTTTTGGTGGAGATGCAGAAGACAAGGCCTTCTCTATGTAGACCTGTCTGGCCTGGAATTCCCCTGTCCACCAGGCTGTCCTTGAACTTGTAATGATCCTCCTTTATCTGCCTCTGGAGTATTAGTACTATAGACATGAGCCACCACATCAAGGGAAACTTTACTGGCTTGAGCATATCAGAAGAGAAATGGTTCCTAAGCATCAGATCTCGAAAAGTTGATTTTTTGAAAAAAAAATTTTTAACTTTTTATTGATTTTTTGCGAATTTCTCATCATTCAAATTCCCATCTCACCAATCCCACTCAGTTCCTCATCCTTTTGTATTCATCCTCTGCCCTTGCAACCTCTCCCCACCCCTAAAATAAAATGTATCTGTAGTATGTCACAGTGCCTCACACAGTGTATCCTTTTGTCTATCTGTCTTGTAAATATTCATTGCAAGGAGTCATTGGTATGTTTCAAGGCCTCTGGCTTCTGTTACAATATCTATACTGGATCTTTTTGGGGACTCCTATCAGGCATCCTGTTGTTGCCTTGTGTCATAGAGATCCTGCAGCTTTAGACCTGCAGAGGCAGCCCTTTCTTGTGCTCCAGAAGATAGATCATAGATAGGGTAAATGTTAGGGTGGGCCAACTCAAAGCCCTGGATCTGATTTGGGAAGTAGCTAAGTTGGTCAGCCTGCCAGTTCACCTGCATCAACAGGTGCACCAGTGGTGTAGCCAGCAAGGAGCAGAGTCAGCTCTCCTGCACTCAAGGCCAGATCACCCATACCTTCACACCAGGGGCAGCTTTACTGTGCTGCCCAGGAGAGGTATAAGGCCTGATCTCCCAAGTGCTGCTTTAGCCTCCTAATTTCAGGAATTACAAGCATGAGCCACCACACTTGGCTCAAAGCCTAAACAGTTGGGACTCTTGTCCAGCACTCTCCCTACCCACATAAATAAAAAAGCAGTTGGAAATGCCTGTATTCATACACAAGTGATGTCAAGCCAAAGAATTTGGCTTGGCTGGTTACCCTCAAGTGGAACTGTCATTCTCCCCATTACACTGCTGTGATCATATTTGAAGGTGCCCCTATCCTTAGTGTAACTTCATTCTAGCCCATCAGCTGCTTTCCAGGCATTCCACTGACTTCTGGTCTGCCTTGTCTGATGCTGCCTGGATATTAGAATTCAGAAATGAGTTCTGAAGTCAGGGCTGGTGGCATATGCCTATAATTCCAGCACTCTGGATGTGGAGCAGAACCCTATTGGTGGGGGTGGGGGGAGGGGGGAGGTAGGGCGGGGCAGGCACTGACTCTCTGAATGTCTGGCTTGGACCACCACATTCTTATCTATTTTTAGGACAACATCCTTTCTTTGGCTCCCTGAGAAACCGTTCTTCTTTTTCTGTTGCTAAACTGTTTCCACTCCTACTTTAGACTGAGGCATCTGTACATGGGAAACAGAAAGTTTCGGGTTCTAGTTTTTTTTTTTTTTTTTTTTCCATAGCTAAGGTGCTGGTTATGCTAAATTGCCTTGGTCAAAGAGGTGAAGCTGAATATCAATAACACAACAAAATGTGTATGTACTGTAGTATTACAAGACAAAACAAAAAAATAGAACATGGTCTCTTGGGCCGGGCAGTGGTGGCACACGCCTTTAATCCCAGCACTTAGGAGGCAGAGGCAGGCGGATTTCTGAGTTCGAGGCCAGCCTGGTCTACAGAGTGAGTTCCAGGACAGCCAGGACTACACAGAGAAACCCTGTCTTGAAAAACAAAACAAAACAAAACAAAACAACATGGTCTCTTAGAATCAAGGCTGGCCTTGAACTCACTGTGCAGCAGAGGTTGGTCCTGAAAATGAGTTGGTTTTTGTTTGTTTGTTTGTTTGTTTGTTTTTTGGTGTTTAGGTTTGGGTCTTGCTAAAAAGCTAAGGCTGGCCTAACTTACAGTAGTAGTTCAGCACTTTTCTCTCCATTTTCATACTTCTAATTCTATGGCTGCAAGAAAATCACAAGTTCCTTGATAGTATATCTTTCTATGGCTACCAGGCTCAGACCTGCTATAATAATTCTCTTTGCATACCTGGTGATAAAGGTATGCTTGGGAGGGTCAGTTCAAAGCAGCTTGAAAGCCAAATGAAGAGGCTGAGTGGTGACACATGCTTAGTAATCCTAGCACTTCAGAGATTGAGGTATGAGAACAAAAGGTTCAAGGTTCCTGAGAACCTTAGGCTACTTGTCTCAGGAGATGAGAAAACAAACAAGAGCTGATCAATGTAATGAAAACAATGTTGAATGTGATGACTTAGGTGACAGAAGCCAAAACTAGGTAAAAAGAGGGGCTGCAGATAGAACTTGGTTGGGAGAGTGCTTGCCCAGCATTCTGGAATTCCTGGATTTGATCCCTTAGAACTATACAAAACTGACATGAAACAGTGATCTCAGCACTCAGGATGTGGAAAAGGGAGTGTCAGAAGTTTTCAGTCATCCTCAGCTACATAGCAATTTTGAAGACAGCCTAAGATGCATATGACCCTACTTCAAAATCAAAACATCTAGGTGAAAAAGTCTACTTAGGGATGCTGCTGCAGTAGAAAGAAAGGTGAAGAAATAAGAACTGTTGGGTTGGGGATGTAGCTCTGTAGTGTGTGCCTATATGCAGACATTAAGCTCTGAGTTCCATCTTCACCAAAAGATTGCTGTAACCATCCATGTCTGTGTCTTTGGATGGACAAGAGTTTTCAGGTGCCAAATGTGAGCATCTTAGAACTGATGTGCCAAAAGTTGCCTGTTTGCTTAGTTGTATGAGAAACTACCAGTTTTCCAGAGCTCTTGAATCATTTAACATTCCCAATAGCAATCTTTAAATACCTCTTATCCCTTGGGAAACTAAGTCAGGAGGGGGAACTCTTAATTCACCTGTTTATGACATTAGGTTTTTCTCCATTCTCTCAGAGAACTTCATTTCCTTCTTATACCATCTTCCAGCAGTTCCTACATTCCTAGTCTGGTGATGAAAAAGCTTTTAATTTTGTTGGTCAATAATGTCATCATTTCACCTTCACTTGTAAAGATATGTCTGCTGGAGTTTTTAACTCTTGGTTTGAAGTTTTTTGTTTTTGTTTTTTTTTTTTCTTGAAACAGTTTAATGATGTTCCTTCATGTCTTCTTGTTCATGCTGTTATTTTTTTTTTTTCCGGAACTTGGCTCTGTGCATACCTGTATGTGTGTTTTCCTACACATACAGGAACAGAAACTAGAAGAGGGCATAATCTCCTGGAAGTAAAAGATCAGATGGTTGTGAGCTACACCCAGTTACTATGAAAGAACAGCATGTGCATTTACCTACCAAGGCAGCTTTCCACTGCCCTGTACTTTATTTTTTGAGACAGTGTCTCTCACAGGATCTGGAGTTGACAGATTTGGAAAGACAAACAAGCATCAAAGATTCCCTTGTCTTTGTCTCCCCAGTGCTAACATTACAGGTGAGCCATCATGCCTATTTTTTTGATTAGGGTACTGGGATCCAAATGAAACTTGCCTTTTTTCTTTATTTCTTTTTGTTTTCTTTTCTCCCCTCTTCTTTTCTGAAATAGGGTTTCTCTGTATAGTCTTGGCTGTCCTGGAACTTACTCTATAGACCAGGTTGGCCTTAAACTCACAGAGATCTGCCTGTTTCTGCCTCCCAAGTGCAGGGACTAAAAGCCTGTGTCACCACCTCTTGTGCTTTAGTTGACTAATCTACCTCCCTGGCCCAGGAGTTCTCTGTTGTCATTGTCATCTTCATTATCTTCTTCATCGTCATCGTGCTCTTCCTCCTTTCAACTTCTTTCTCCTCCTCTTCTCCTTTCTTCTTTCTTTTCTTTTTCTTTTTTTTTGTAGTTCAGGCTAGTATTGAATTTACTTTTTTAGTTTTCCTTTATTTTTACCCTAACTGGTAGTTAACTGCACCTTTTGCTGTTTGGCCTTGTGCTTACTGGACAAGTGGTCTACCACTGAATTAAACGACTTTTCCCTCCTCTTTTGTTGTTGTTTTGCAGTACTAGGGATTACACCTTGGGCCACACACTTTAGTCCAGCACACTACCAAATTCCTAGCCTACTTTTTCTTTTTTATATATACTGTGTTTAAATTAGTTCTTTCCTTAAACCTGTGGGGCTTGGGAATCCAACTCAGGTTGTCAGTAATGACCGTTATCCACTGAATATCTCACTAGTCTTTTCTCTGAATCTGGGCAAATATTTGGACTCAGAGCCAAGCCTTATGATTGAAGGTTCCAGCAACAACAATTTACAGGTTTTCTCATACTTTCCCACCCCTCTCTACCCGACTACTCCCCTCCAGCACAATGTACATTGGCTCTTCATGTAAATTAGCTCTTTACTTATTTTGTAAAGTAAAACACTAATTAAAAATAAGTAAATGAATACTTTATTTACTTATTTTTAATTAGTGTTTAATTAGTGTTTTACTTATTTTGAGGCAGTCTCATATAGCTCAGGTTAGCTGACAATTCATCATGTAGAAGGGGATGACCTTGAATTCTTTTAAAAATTTTTTAATTAATTAATTAATTAATTATTTTTTTTGAGACAGGGTTTCTCTGTGTAGCCCTGCCTGTCCTGGAACTCTCTCTGTAGACCAGGCTGGCCTCGAACTCAGAAATCTGCCTGTCTCTGCTTGTCTGCTTGTCTGCCTGTCTGCCTGTCTGCCTGTCTGCCTCTGCCTCTACCGTGCTGGGATTAAAGGCATGTGCCACCAAGCCTGACTGACCTTGAATTCCTGATCCTTCCAAGTGCTAAGATTACAATCTTGAGCCATATTCCTGGCTTTATGGCTTTAATGAAGACTTCAAAGGAAATGAAGAGCTACCTCTTAAGAGTCATTATTAATGAAAAGCCTAAATATATGTAGGTAAAGGGTGTATACATAAACAGTCCTGGTTGTGGCTGGAATTTAGTTCCCTGGTGGGTATATGCTTATTATACAGAAGACTCTGGGTTCAACTCCCATCAGTGAAAACAAAGTATTTCTAGTCAATAGGTATTACAAAATTTACTCAACCATTTGAAAAAATTTTTTAGTGTTGGATTACAAATTGTTTGTCATGTGAACTGAAATTCCCAGGGGGTAGGGGAACCTAAACCAATAGTAAAGATTCTATACAGGTGACTAATGGGTTAGAACATCATGACTATGGACAGTTGGCAGGCGGTAGATCCAGAGCCAAAAACCAGTCACTGAAGTGCTAACTTTTAATCCCAGCACTTGGGGGGCAGAGGCAGGTGGATTTCTGAGTTCCAGGCCAGCCTGGTCTACAGAGTGAGTGCTCTTAACTGCTGAGCCATCTCTCCAGCCCTAGAATACATTCTTTTTTAAAAAAGATTTATTTATTTATTTTATGTATGAGTACACCACTGCTCTCTTCAGACACACCAGAAGAGGGCATCAGATCCCATTACAGATGGTTGTGAGCCACCATGTGGTTGCTGAAAATTGAACTCAGGACCTCTGGAAGAGCAGTTGGTGCTCTTAACCACTGAGCCATCTCTCCAGCCCTAGAATAAATTCTTATTCCCTTGAGGGTGATAATTGTTTTGTGGTGACAACTATTATACTAACATTATTAGATATGACTACCCTGTTTACTTTTTATTAAATGACTTACCTTCTTTTAAATTTTTTATTAATGCTACACTTGTGCGTAAGCATGAATGTCATGTCGAAATCAGAGGACAACTTCCAAGAGTTGGTTACCACCATGTGAGTCTCAGAGACTGAATTCAGACTGTCAAGTTTAGAGACAAACACCCACTGAGCTGCCAACTCTCTAGATGTCAGATTATTTCCTATAAGTGTAATTACTGGATAGGACAATCCAATTTCCCACTCCCCTTTTTTGTCCAAAATTTAAAATACACTGTCAAGTTCCTTTCACGAAGAAATTCCCCATTATTACATTCCACACCTGTTTTTAAAGAAGATAACGGGGAAAAAAAAAGAAGTTAATTGGATAGGGGCATCGCTCAGCAACAGAATGGTGTGGTTTGCATGTCCAAGGTCTAGGATTACGCCGTCAGCAAGAACAACTGAAACAATCCTAAAACTTAAAAAAGGGGACTCTAATATACTTACCAGTGAGAAGCTGGATAGCTGTTCTGAGGGGCAGGAGTAGGAAAACTGTCAAAAAGCTATGCCTTGGCTCAGGAAACGCCAGAATATAATGAATAAGGGTGAATTTACTTGTGACAGGTGAGTAGAAGGCGGGAAAGCATTTGTTTTGAACAAGAAAACCTGGACTCTAAACTCATTTCTGCCACTCTGTGACCTTCATAGGCTGCATCTTGTCTCTGGGCCTTAATTTTTTGAGATTCAGGTAGGTTTATTTCATGTTTTAAATTTTACACGATCTTCAGACCAGGCTTCCAGTTTCCACTGTGTCTGCAACCCACTTGCTGCGGAACTCCCGGACTCTTTTATCAGGAAACACCATCTAGTCGCGCGGCTGATACTTCCGGTCGGCGGAACAAAGCGTCTGAAGTACTCAAGGGCCTCACTTCCGCGTGACGAAAGCTGCGCCGAGAAGT